>NC_090230.1:32026039-32206039 GCF_024489055.1 Chanodichthys erythropterus
ACTGAACTGTTTTAGTTTATTCATCCAGCAAAGCACTTCAGGGCCTCTTTGTGAATATGTAAATTGAAAACAAGAGAAGCAATAAGCGAAAAAGGAGCAAAATGAAATGCATAGAAGAACAGAAATCCAAAGCTTACGATGATATTTACGCAAGTGAAGTCTGTGAACTCGGAAAACAATAAAGCCTCAAATGTTGTTTAAAAGAGGTTCATTGAACAACAAACATCTCAAAACTAAAGTGTGTTTATGATAGAGGGGTGATTAAATATTACAGATGGGTTAGGGTGGTTAACTAGTTGGCTAAAACAAGATTAAAGGGGAAATCAAATTTGTCTTGATCTTTGTACCATTAAAACATCCTCATTATAAACAAAGCATTCATTTAAAAATTCTCATTCAACTTTTTTGAGTTTTAGGGTTTACAGTGAAGTAAATAACTCATTCAATTTGGTCAATGACGTCATTTTTTGTCCACCTTAATAATAATAAAAAACAAAGATATGACACCCAAAGTATGTAAGGAAGTACAACTAGAGCTCTTTTATTGAATCCAAAAGGTTTTAATTTAAGACTTTGAAGTTTTAAAAGGTCATTCGGTTTAACCGTCCAAAGGCCAATAACAGCCATTTTATTTGTGATTAAAACATTTTAAAATGTAATAAATGTATACATTTTTTATTCTTGCATGATTTTATAACATCATATAATCAACAAAATGATAACAGCAAAATGGCATTAAAATTATGTGTATAAGTCGTCGCTTTGTTATGAGAAAGAATGTCCGGAAAAATGAATTTCATTGATGTCATTTGGAGTAACCAATATAAAGGGACCATTTTGGATCAAGTCATGCGGTCAATACCATGTGACAGGATGTGACATCATTCAGACACCTGCAAAGGACCACAAGGTCGTAAAGCAAAGTAACTAACTCTCTTAACTATTTGAAAAAGTCTCTTGCTCATACGCATGTCCCGAAACATCAGGTCATTCTGTACAACCGCTACAAAACATGGAACATGTTGTAATATTTAAAAATAATGCACTAAATATAAAATGTTTGATTGTCCTTTTGCTAGCTAGCTAGATATAAGTCTGTTAGCATTGTTTAAAAAATATATAATCAAATATATATAACCAAAATTGTGGTTAAACCTAATGACTTTTTGGTGACAAATTTCTTGTAAAAAATAACAAAAGCAGTGTTAATTGATTATAAAAACAGCATAATCTCATTGATAACACTTAATACAACTTCAAAATTAATTATATCTAATTATATCTATTAGTCAATGACCCATTAACTAAATCATTTATGTTAATTGCTATCAAAATGTATGAGTTAGCTAACTCAGTGCTTCAAGTTAGGAGCAATTAACATGTATGAGTACTACAAACTCAAAACTTGATAGTTCTGCTTACTTAAAATTGGGAACATCATAACTCAAAAAAAATTATAACTACTACTACTATATATATATATATATATATATATATATATATATATATATATATATATATATATATATATATATATATATATATATATATATATATATATATATATATATATATATATATATATATATATATATATATATATATATTTGTGCAAAAAAATGTATTAACATTATAAGTTAACCCCAAGGAACATATTAAAATAATCAAAAGAAAATCCACGTCATGACCCTTTTAAGTCTGCAGAAAGCACACACATTTTACTCTTTAAAATGCTAATAAAGGACTTCTCAGAAATGCTTTTAGCATGTTTTAGTCACTCTGAACCCTCTCCAACTAGTTGCATCTTTAAATTCATCCCCCATCGCCAATGCTGCCATCAAAGCACTGCTTTGCTAACAAATTCATAACCTTCAACAAAATCTACAAAGACTTCATGGCAATCACCTGCTGTGAGCACAGTTCCTGTTATAATGTATAATCTGCAGGTCTCAACTGATAGTTTAGTGGAATAAATGCTATTTATATGATGAATGTCTTTTAGTTAACCATAGGGCAGTACAATTTTAGGCAAATAATAAATAAATAAATAAATATTCTTTGCAATTTTTCTAATAAAAATTACAATTGAGGTTTAAAATACAATAAAAAAATATTCCAGGTTTCCTGCGCTTGTTTGTAGGGCTGCACAATTTGGTCAAAAGTTTGATGATTATCTATATGACTAATAATAATAATAATAATAATAATTTAAAAAATTATGTAAAAAAAAATTACATAACTTCAAAATGAGAAATATTACTATTGTATTATTGCACTGTAAAAATCATAATAATAAATATTAGTATTTCTTTTTTGTCATCATTATTGTTAATATTAATGTTGTATTTTATTTAATAGCCAATTTTTCAGATAAATATTACAATAGCATTTTTTATTTTGTTTAATATTTTTATATAGAAGTAGAGGTGGTAGTAAAAATAGTTTATTATTTTATTTTATTTTATTTATTTATTTATTTTCATGGTTTCTGTAATAATATTATTATAATAATTGTAAATATTTATCAATAAATATTAAACAAAATGAGAAATATTACTATTGCAATATTGCACTGTAAAAACTAGTAATAATGATAATTTTTTTAGTTTTTTTTACATAACTGCAAAAATGTCATCATTATTATTTTTATTATTATCAATGTTGTATTTTATTCAATATCCAATTTTTCAGTGAAATATTACAATAGTATTTTTTATTTTGTATAATATTTTTATTTAGTAGTAGAGGTAGTAGTAGTAAAAATACATTATTATTATTTATTTATTTATTTTCATGGTCATCACATGACCTTTCTGTAATAATAATATTACAATATTATAAATATTAAGTATTTATCAAGAAATATTAAACAAAAGAAAAATATTACTATTGTAATACTGCACTGTAAAAATTAGTATTTAAAAAAATAATACATTAATAATAATAATAATAATAATGTTTATACAACTGTAAGAAAGAAAACTGCAAAACTAACATTTATGTTTGTGTCTGGGATTTAATAATTGCTCTAAGCCACATTGTGATTTTAGTTATATTTCTATTAATCCTAATTAAGCATCTGAAGATCTGTGTTCAACATCTACTGTATATATCATCAGATCTGTGCCCTAAACCAGCCTAACTCTACATTGCTCCCTTAAGATAAAGTAGTCAACTTAGCGACTAGACAGTTTCTAAAATATATTTTGCATGTCCCCATTCAATATGACCTGAATTTAAATGTAGATCTCTGGAGATTTGAGGCCGTGTGTTTTTAATGCAGCGTATGTCATGCTTGCGTGTCATTAACGCGGAGCCCACTTTTCAACGCTCTTCCCTGAGGAGAAGATTACGGTGTGGTCTGAATATTGCTTTATAAAAACAGGGTGCCAGAGACGTCAAGAGAAGCTGCAGTGCAACATGGGAAGACGGTCCCTTGGCATCCACAGCGGAGAAGAAAAGGTCTGAAGATCTTCCCAGACCCACAACAATGATTCAAGACTTTGCATTCAAAACACAAGACATGTTCGTTCTGTCTACGGCAATACTGTGATCTGAATGGAATTTGCTTCATATAAAAGACCAGACAACTTCTTAAATTTCACGACATGATGATTGCAGATTGAAGTACTGTAGCAGAAATGACTAGACTGGCTAGCATTTATAAAAAAACACACACTACAGTGATTTTACCATGATTCAGGAGGTTTTTAAACACGTTAACAGCTATAAGATAACTTCTGTAACACTACTCTGAAATACAACTAAAGATGTATATCTGTATTTATCCAAATACTGTATATATCAAGTTTACAACAAGGTTCAATTTCTTACATTAGTTAACACGAACCAACAATGACAAATACGTCTAAAGCATTTATTAATCTTAGTCTAGGTCTATTACACATCTGATTGGTCATTGCATTCGGTGCTCAAAATACATGTCTGTGATTGGCTACAATGCTGTTAAACATTATATAAATAGAAACCTTCACAGAGCGCTCGCACATTACACACTCAAGTGTGCTGCACGCATCCTGAAAAGTGAAGCCAAAACATTTTGATCGCCCCCTGGTGGCAGGCTGAAGTATAGGTCATAAACCCCCACCTCTCCATGTAATCGAATGGGACGTGTGCCAAACTAAAAAAATCCAATTCGACTTCAAATAATTTTTTTTCAAAGACGGTTTCTGTCATTTTAGGCAGTTCTTATCATGCAGACATATGTTCAAGTGTCTGTTTTCCAGTTAATTTGGATTTAGTTAGTTATTTGATGCAATAAAAACGGGGTGGAACATCATGATTGACAGCTGTGTTCGCGATTGTGCCATGAGATTTCTCGCCAAGCTCAAAAGCTGTGATATTGCCATGATGGAGTGCGAGGGTGAAATTAGGATTGAATATTTAATCCATTTAATTCAGTTGAATAACAGTCGCTTCAATTCCATCCAGCTCATCCAACAACACGAGCTGCAGAGTCGTACATAGTGCAGCAGGAATCAGAGTTCACTGATCACATGATGAGAGTAAGTGACGAGATGACTGACGAGACCATGGCGGAGGATTCGTTGCACAACAGAGCCTAAAAGCATCTGACAAATGTCTTATCTTTTTTCGCACTCAGCACCACCGCTCCCTATTCACAGAGTACAGCTGATCACAAAATAGAAAGCAAAAGTAAAATGCGATCGCTTTTTCTATACCCCCGCAATTTGAAAGCAGCTCCCTGATGCATGCAAATATCTCCCATTATGAAATGTATCTTAGACTGGGCTGTGAAGCTGTAACAGTCTCTCAGCTCTGTATCATGCTTGAAGAAAAATTGTCTCTATTTGCACTTTGAATATTGAGTACTTCGATTATGGTTATTGTTTGCACTTATTAAGACTAAGAGAAAACTGATATTCATTTATATTTATACGTATTTTATTTCTATGATCAGTTTGTGGAAAGGGGTTCAAATAGGAGGTCAAAAGTTGTAGAAGCTCATCAATCATGTACAGTAAGGTCTGAAGAAACTCGTATGAAATCATACAGGAGAGAAGTCAGTCAGCGGAGTTTGTGGATAAACATTTGGCAGTGTTTGAGTATTGAGTTGTCTTTTACTGCATATGATAATTCATACTCAGAAAGTAGAACTGAAATGACATTCATTACAAGATTATTAGTTAAAACATTTCAAATGCATCTGCGGAATATTTTTCTAGTCATGTATTTCATCATTGAGGATTTCTTAAAAATACTGTATAAAAATCTCGTCTTGCCTCGTCAATCTTGTGTCTTGTCTTGTGAGCTAACTGTCTCGTCACACTCCAAGTCAACAGCCATTTCTTCTTCTACAACGACTTAAGATGTATATCTTAAAGGTGCTAAAGAGGATGTTTTGTTTTATACATTTTTGCAATATTACTTGAAACTGTCTTTACTAACTGATAAAAGACTATTTATTAGGTGCACTGAAAGGAATAATATTAATATTCATCATCTGTGCACGAGGTAGGGCCTTAAAAACATCAGCCAATCATCGCGTAAACGATTGGCCCTCTGGCTTGTCAATCACTGCCGTGACGTTCTTTGTGAGAGACGAGCGTGGCTGCACGCTCCGGTAACTTTCCACACTCCACAGGCGCCGCATGCAATGTTTTTGTCAGGAGACAGGAGTAACAACTGCAGATTATGAGTTACCTGCGGTGAGTCCGACATAATGAATCCACTAACACGACACAGCGAATGCCGGTGGTAAACACTTGTGTTCCAATACTCGTGCATGAGTTTTGGGAGGCGTTCCCTATGGAGTCAAATTAATGCCTTAAAGTTTTGCACAAAAATAAAGTTTTGCAAAACACAAAAATTGTTTTGCAAAACACAAAAATTTATTATTTTTGTTTGTTTTGCAAACAAAAATAATAAATTGAAAAATAAAATAAAGTAGTGCAAAAATAAAAATATAATCAATTACAAAAATCAATGACAGCTGTAATCCTATTTTATCTTTGCCACATATTTTTCATGCTCAAACCTACTAAATCATTTGCAACGCTCATTTTATTCTGTGTTTCAGTCAAGCGTGCGCTCACCATACCGGTTTTCTTTTGCGCTGCACTTTTCTGCGCGGATCTCTTTATGGCACTGGTTTCACGTGGGGGTGGAGTCAAGAAACAGGGGGAGATAAAATAGGATTACAGCAGTCATTGATTTTTGTAATTGATTATATTTTTATTTTTGCACTACTTTATTTTACTTTGCAATTCTTTATTTTTGTTTGTAAAACATTTTTTTATTGCTCAATTCTTCTTTTTTTTTTGTTTGTTTTGCAAAACTTTATTTTTGTGCAAAACTTTAAGGCATTAATTTGACTCCATAGTTCCCTTGAAAGCTGTGAAGGAGGGGGGGTTGTTCTTACGCATGCTCACTAACAGTCTTTTGGTTTCTCAGTCGACGAAAAGATCCTCTTTAGCACCGTTAAGTCATTTTTGTGGGAGTGGAGACACATCTTCCATCATTTTTAGTTCTTTTACAGTCTACTGTTCAAAAAAACAAATGCTCATGCTTCATCACAATCCATCATTTGGATTGTCAAAAAATCATAATCCATCGTTTGGATTGTGATTAAAACGCAGTGGTTGCCTCTAATTTCAAATGACTACATATATTATATATACTACATATACCACATATCACGATCGTGCATCCCTAATGCACGGGAGCCTTTAAAAGAAAGGGGACTGAAATTGGCTTACTGTCTTTATAAGCAAAACTTTTAACATTATCAAATTATACACAATATTCTCTAATATTATATGATATTGTGATAATATATCGCTGATATTAGATGTATCACCCAGCCAGCCTCTGAACTAGCACTGCATGACCTCTTTATCAAAACACCCTTACAAGATCCATCAGAGCTTAAGTACAGGTGAGCGGAGTCATCCCGCTGTGCATTGATCTTAAAATTGCAAGTCACCGCATGCTTCAAATTTGCATTCATACGCCAGTTCATGCATAATCCCTCAGTCTGTGTTTCAACAACACGGTCCACGGCGTCTGTCTTTGATCAGAGCGAGGCCTGCGAACAGAAAGGACAGAATCAGATTTAAGAAATAAAGACAGACAGGGTGAATCTGCATGAATTATCACTCCTTTGAAGTCGCAACGGCCCCCCGGTGAAACAGCCAGGTGTGAGACTTTCCGCAGTTTTCGCGTACCTGCAGGTTTGAGCGCTCAAAAACTACAGCCTAGCAACCAAACAGAATGAAAAAGCGGCTGGGAGTTTTTTAATAAAAGGGATAACACGCAGGGAATGCGGGGAAGAAATGAGTCTAGACGTCCTCTCAGAAAACCGCTTTCAGCCCCAAACGCTCGATCTAAATGACAAAGAGATAAAAAAGCGCACAAACTGGCATTTAAAAGGATAAAGACTAAAAACAGAGCTGAGCGACTGCAAGGCCTTTCAGTGTGTTTTTGTGTCGCTGGCGCACATGTTTGGATGCACAGCGCCGCTCCCACAGTTTTCTCCTTCCCATGGGCCCTCTAAAGGGGCAAAACATGGCTGTTGTGCCAACATGGACATCTATGCGAGGCTGGGAAGAAGAGGAGGGGCGGTCAGCGAGCGCTGACAGAAGTAAATAGCCTTCTCAGAGCGGCCGCTGTTATTGAGCCTTAATTAAAGCCGACCTCAGCTCGTGACCCCGCCGAGACGAAACAGCAGGACTATTGCTATGACCCTGCCCTGAACGTCACCTCCATGCATCTTCACTCCACTGCACTGCGCTACGACATGCCATTAAGATACAAAGCACTCAGGTAATAAGGCTGGGCGATATACAGTAGAGGCCAAAAGTGATGTCCAGAGGGGATATTTGTTTTTTACGACCCTACGAGTTCAATTAAACCATCAAAATATATGAGGGGAGAACAACACACTAAACTTGGTTAAGATATTTCTCTGACAAACTAAAAAGGCAAACTACAGCTACAGGTTTAATTTTACTATGCACAACAAAAGCATAGAAAAACAAAAAGCTCACACCGACTGCAATATAATAAGTTATTAATATTTTGTTGGTTCTCTCTTGTTTTTGCAAAATTTCAATTTTGTCTCAATGTTTCATTGCATTATCACCACAGATAAAATCCACTCCAAGCACAACTGTGCAATATGCTTGCAAAATCTTTATTCAAATATTATTAAAAATTAGTTAAAGGGTGAAGTTGTCAATTTTCATAGGCTGGACATAATTTGTCTGTATTTTAACATACTAGTTTCAACATTAATTTGTTGCTGATACAAAATTATTTATTTGGCCAATGTTTCCTAAAGATTTCACCGATAAGCCATTTTGATTCATTGCCATGAATCAGTTCTTTTCGAATCATTTGTTTCAATGAACGAGTCATTTGCTTCATCACTCCCATGTTCATTTGGTAAATTGCATGCCTTGAAAGGTTCATGTAAAAAATATATGCAGGAAACTATTTATTACTAACTACTGTTAAATTGCTGCATAGTAAGCTAAATAACTTATTTAAAAAGTATTAATTATACTTGTAGACGTTTAATTAAAAATTGTGTGGAAAAAATGTCTTATTTTAAATCACACTGTACTCTTTAAAATGTCAAAAAAGGACATTAGATGCTATATTCACTGAAGATTAAAAAGATAACATTAAATTAATTTTTAATCTAATTTTAATAATACAATATTTTATATAAAAGCAAGTAAAATTATATATATAGTATTTTATATAGTAGTTTAATAATAATATATATATATATATATATATATATATATATATATATATTTTTTTTTTTTTTTTTTTTTTTTTTTTTAGTAGTGTAACATTACATGTATTCATCCTGAACCATACAGTCAGTCACAGGCAATTCACACTCCAATCCAGAAGGATGTGTGTGCGGTAATGCAACGCTGTTTGCTAACAGGAAAAAGTGCAAAAAGAGAAGAAAATGGGCATATTCTTCATACCTCGCTTAATATATCTGAGATGATTTGACAGATGCCAGATCTTCTGAACTCTGGCTAATTTGGTTCCTGAAACGAATTTGCAGATTGGATTAAAATATCTGGATTAAGTTGTCTAAGATTACCGCATGTTCTCGTGTTCCATGAAAAGGGTAGATGTATTGATGCTCGAAACCACGATCAGCAATGCAGCGATTGGCTGGAGTCAAGACGGCAGGATAATTACATCATAGAATGAGAAAAGACACCTGACGAAAAACTTGACAAATTTCTAGACATTTATAAGGAAACAGCCAAGCGAATAAATGACAGAAGAACGACATAAATGTTATAATAGATAAATGAAATTTTCTCATTTTTTTTTTTTTTTTTTTTTTTTTACATGATTACCCAATTATTTAGGCTATATTCACAATTTCTAGTATTTGTATAGGCAATTTTTTATTTCAATGTTGTAATTAGCAACTAATTTACCTTTGACAGCATTAATTAAAGTTTCTTAAGGGTCAAGATCTGCTTCTCCTGCGCTTTATCAAGCCACTCCCATAATATCGGTTGCTGTTCAAATGCACAAATGCATGTACGGCATAGACATCTGTACATCATGTGTGTAAGACTCCAGTAAAAATTATTACGTAATTATTCCCTCACGAATGAATCTCTCAAAGAGTAAAACTGTCGGTGTCTATATTATGACACTACACGGCATTATAGTATTATTTTATAATATTATTATTATTGTCCCTGGTTTACATTAGGGTACTCTTGTGGGAAAGTAGCAGTGGCTGGGACAGACTTTAAGCATCACCTCCGCTTAAAAAGATGCAATCTAATCCCGTTTACATGAAATAATCCTAATAAGGTTTGAGTTTACGGACCTGTTGCTATGACAGCAAACAACGAACAATCCAAAATCATGCCAAATCGTCAATCATATCCAGCTAATTGAGTTAGCGAGGTACGAAGAATATGCCCCAGATGATCAGTATAGATATGTTTATAAGTAATCTCAGTGTTTCAATTGTGGAAAGACATCAGTAAAACAGCTTGAGAATAATACCTCACTCAGCATTACATTCACCTCAGGCAAGTCACTCAGTGTCCACAGCATGTTAGTTCACTAGAGAAATCAACTGTAGTGGAGCATTTATCCTTAAAAAAATGTTAATTGTAATTGAATTTATTTAAAAGAGAGACACAATTTGTTTACTAAACCACTGTTTAACAAAAAAAAAAAAAGAAGAAAAAATAAACAAGTTGAAGTTTATTTTTATCCCCCTTCCTGTACTGAACCGTGACTTTAATACCGAGGTACGTACCGAACCGTTATGTTTGTGTATCATATATGTATTCATTTACAAGGCTGAAAACTATGAGTTCTTATAGTCATACCGATAAACTCTGGCACCATGTCTTCTTATCATAAGAGTTAAACTCAAAAACATCTCTCGGCAAGCACAAACACTTCAAACGACGCATAAATACAGATAAAAACACTGATGTCTCCAGTCTTTCAGCGTCCTCGAGTTCTGGCAGGAGAATGCTGATGAAGCGACACTTGTCTGCGTTCATTTGCCTTCTCTTCACATTCATCACTCGCCGTGGCCTCTCTGAAAGGGTTGAGAGGTGTCTGAGTGTGTGACGAAGAGGAAAAACATCAACAGCTTTCAATCAACACAAGGACTTACAACTAGTTTATCATTCTTGCATGGCTGTCAGGTGTGAAGTACTGGCTCATTGAACAAGTTCCCCTACAAAAAAGCCATTTTAATGTCTGCCATGTCTCTTTTCCTTACAGATATGAGAGATTGAGAGCTGTAAACACAAGTCCAGATAACAGATTACAGAAACAAACACTTGAAATGTCGGAATGTCCTTCATTAGATCAAGTGTCTGTATCTGTGCACAAACACGGCAAGATCTTTTATTACCGTCCTCATTTTTTTCTAAATGACTTAATCAATTGCAGCCGCAATACATTTTACATGTATTCGAACACTGAAAAAAAAGTTTAAATTCTCTTTAAAGGTGCCCTAGAGATGCCTTTTTAAAAGATGTAATATAAGTCTAAGGTGTGCCCTGAATGTTTCAGCTCAAAATACCCCATAGATTTTTAGCTGCCTATTTTGAGCCATTATTACATATGCACCGATTAAGCGTGCGGCCCCTTTAAATCTCCCGCTCCCCGCCCCCGCGAGCTCTCGACAGCCTTAAACAGCAAAGTTCACACAGCTAATATAACCCTCAAAATGGATCTTTACAAAGTGTTCGTCATGCATGCATCGATTCCTCTAAACAACGATTAGTTTAAACAAATGAGATTTATATAAGAAGGAGGAAACAATGGAGTTTGAGACTCACTGTATGTCATTTCCATGTACTGAACTCTTGTTATTCAACTATGCCGACGTAAATTCAATTTTTTAATCTAGGGCACCTTTAATATCTATATTGTTTAACCTAGACAGCAATGGGATTAAATAGAGTGCAAATGATGATTTCTCTTCTCTAGTGTTTCAACAGGGTCTCAAACTGTTCTCAGATTTACAAATATGCCAAATTCTGCTATCAAAAGTCAGAGATCTCAATTTTACCAATAAAACATTTCTATATTACAGAGACAAGGTCTTATAATCCACACTGCACCATTTATGCAACATCAGTCATTGCCTAAATCTTGTGTCTGGTTGAGGAGAGATGTGCCGTTATGTTTTCATCATGTTATCAGACTTTGGTTTTTGCATGGAATATACAACAAACTGACTATAAAATTGCATGCACTAATGTTTGAGCTTTAAATGTTTTTAAAAGAATTCTCTTCTGCTCATCAAGGCTTCAATTATTTGTCCAAAATTACAGTAAAAGCAGTAATATTGTGAAATATTATAGCAATTTAAAATAACTCTCTTTCTATGGAAGCTTGTTTCCACCATGAAATAAAAAATAAAAAAAATCTCAGAATTGCAAGATATAAAATAGCAATTCTGACTTTTTCCTAACATTTCTGACATTTCTTCTTCTTCTTCTGATGAATTGTGAGAAAAAAATTCACAATTGCTTTTTTTACTTTTTTATTTATTGGCGGAAACAAGCTTTCATAGTGTTCTATTTGTATAGATGTTAATATGTAACTTATTCCTGTGATCAAAGCTGAATTTTCAGCATCGTTACTCCAGTCTTCAATGTCACATGATCCTTCAGAAATCATTCTAATATACTGATTTGATACGTAAAGAAACATTTCTGATTATTAATATTAACATTGAAAACAGTTCATATTTTTGTGGAAACCTTGATACATTATTTATTAGGATTTTTTGATGAATAGAAAGTTCAAAAGAACAGCATTTATTTGAAATACAAATATTTTTATAGCCATATTTTTATATTTCAGTCAATTTTTATTTAGATTTTTTAAAGAAACATCTGAGACAAAGTTTATGCTCTAATAAGTCCCTGAACTATGAAACTACAAAAATTATTTATTTTTTCTTCTAGGAAAAGTCATAACTTCATATTTGGTGTGTTTATTTGTGTTTTTATGAGACTTTTTGGCAGAAGCGCTCCACATATGAGTAACAGGGCAAAACTGCAGCGTTTTCAAGCCTGTAAAGTCGACTGTTATTGTCTTCGCAGCACAAGTTTGCTGGAGAATTCGTTCAGGATTTCCACAACAAAACAGAAGCTCGGCCCCACACCCACTACTTCCTCCTATTCTGTTCCAAAAGGAAGCACGGCCTCTCCGACACTGTCTGCTCGTTCCCACAGAACTTCCTCGGGTAGATCTCGGAGCACGGCACTTGTGGCGCTGGTTAGTTCGAACGCTCACCCTTGTCTCTCAGAGGAACCCGCTGCTCATAAAGAAAACAATTTCACACATTTTGGTTCAGTAAAATGGAACCCATGTTTCTGCCCTTTTCTCGGTGCCAAATGAGAAAGTCCCGCCTTTCTGGCTCCGTGCAGCAAATTAAAAGTCATAGAGCAGAAGACAGGCAGCTGTGCATGCCGAGGTTAACGTTCCTCGCTGGGTTTGGGTTTTGCCACATGTGCTTTGGGCCGGGGAGGAGAGGATTTTGTGTGGTCAGAGCGAGACCAAACCGAAGTACCACTCAAGTCTGAGCAAAACGCTTTACTCTCAGAGCTTCCACGGTTTATGAATGAGAAAAGGATATTTTAATATCCTCAGTTTCTATTAAAGCCAACATGTTTGTGTGATTATACAAAATACTTATGACTAGAGCTGTTAAGATTGCACACATATGTGTGGGCCGCCCAGCTTAACAAAGTCATATAATACAAATACGCTGGCCGACAACTTAAGAACACAAAGTTCATCAGAAATGAGCAGACTGAGCTTATCGAACCTGCAACGTTTGTATTAGCAGCACAAAACCCTAACCATTGAGCAACAAACATCCAATACCTGTGTGAGACTGTATGCTTGTAGCTGTAAGAGCGCATATACATTAGCAGAAAAGCCTGTGAAATAGTGTTGTTTGTTAGCAAGTCCATCACAGCGAGCCCTTTAACCGTTGCCAAAGCAGACGAGCTCCTGCCGCAAGGCCACTACTGTGATCATTTTTCAGACGCTGACTTTGCCGTGATGTTCTGCTGTGAGGGCCAGTTAACATCACAGCTGAGAAATGTTAAGCAAAGAGGCGATCTGGCAAAATCTCAAGCTTTCCGCTTGCTGTACCTGCAATGAATGCTGAAGAAACAAACAAACAAACAAACAAAGCATGGACGATGGCGATGATCTCTGCTCCTTTGAGCTGAGGAATAAAACGGTTCAATGCAAAAATTAATTGTACTTAGTCTTGTTTTCCAGTACAAATATCTAAACGTTCTTAAATCAAGATGCATTTACATTAGAAGTCTAAAAAATGTACCGAAATTAAGGGAGTGACTTAAAATCAAAGGGAAAGCAAGATTATTTTTCTGACCCC
This sequence comes from Chanodichthys erythropterus, assembly GCF_024489055.1. Lineage (NCBI taxonomy): Eukaryota > Metazoa > Chordata > Actinopteri > Cypriniformes > Xenocyprididae > Chanodichthys > Chanodichthys erythropterus. Next base: position 32,039,970 of record NC_090230.1, read on the forward strand.
ATTGGCAGATATTTTGTCTTGTTTTAAGCAAAAGTTAAAGTCAAAATGAGAAAGCAAGACTTCATATCTTATTTAAGTTTGCTTCTTGATTTAAAGTCAGCATGAAACGGAAGTTGCAATAGCATTTTCTTCCCTATCATATCGGATATCTGAATGAAACGGCTTCTCAAACAAGAACAAATGTAGGGCGGGGCTTGATTCTGTGCATGGGGAATTGATTGGTTTGCTATTGGTGGATCTCATGTGAGTGACAGGTTGCCCCGCCCTCGTTTTCAGAGAACAGAAGAGATGATGCAAGCGGGAGGGGAAGTTATTTTGATTCAAGATTACGAAGCACATGATTAGAAAAAAATAATAATGTGCACAGATATCATTTATACGGAGCGGAAGTAAATCATACACATGATTTACTATTTCATTCCCTTGATTTAAAATCGTGCACACAACTTATTTCATTCCCTCAGTTTATATATCGTGCATGTGATTGAGCAAATCGAGAGGACGAATTAGTAAAACGTGTGCACGATTTAACCTACTATTTTTTTCATGCATGCACGTTTATAATAAATACTGCAGTATTCCATAAAACAAAAATTTGAATTTCATGGTGACTTAAAGAATGTTTAGACATCTATCTGTACTGGAAAACAGGACAAAAATTCTCAGTAAGAAAATAGAATAACAGTGTATAAAGCACATGAAGAACAACTGCGGAAGCCGAGGGATGTTTTCACCTATAGCCTGGAACAAATGATATGCAGCCCCGCCCACAAACTCACCTTCGGCCATTTAGGGTTAAGGAGGCGGGCTTTGACTGCGTCGTCCAGGGCGGTCTGGTACTGGCCCAATTTGAGGTGGGCAGCCGAGCGGTTGCTGTAAAGGATGCAGTTCTGTGGGTCGGCACGCAGAGCCTCGCCGTACAACTTCACGGCGGTCTGGAAGTCTCCCAGCTGGCAGGCCTCGTTGCTCTGCCGCACCTTCTCCATGAACTCTGCCTTGCTGAGGCCCGGGCCTTCGGCTGCAGCGTGAACGGCCCTGCCCAGCGCTCGCGGTCCAAACAGACCAAACTGACCAGGAGGAACACAAATGAGAGAGACGCATTAGCAGATATATTAGTGGATTTGTTTGTATTATATGCAGCAAGAAGGCTTTAAATGCCAATTTCAAATAAATAAAAAAAAAGTAGCATGTTTGTTTTCTATAATAACTGTTTTAAACATTGATAATAATTAATGTTTCTTCAAATCAGCATATTAGAATGATTTCTGAAGGATCATGTGATTGAAGACTGGAGTAATGATGCTGAAAATTCAGATTTGATCACAGAAATAAATTACAGTTTAACATATATTCACATGGAAAACAGTTATTTGAAACGGTAATAATATTTCACAATTTTTACTGTATTTATTGTATTTTTAAATCAAATAATAGTGGCATTTGTGAGCAAAACAGACTTAAAAAAAATAAAATAAAATACCACCACCAAAACTTTGAATGGTATTGTATCAAATACTCACAAAATACTGAAACTAAACTCCAAAAACGGATTCATAAATTGCCATGATGATGATGATGATGACGACATGACACACATTAACATATGATGCCCACATTTACCTATTCTGTATTCAGCAACTTGACCCACCCATGAACAACATTTAGCCAATCATAACAGGAGTTATTTGCATAAAGTCTTAATTTTTTGCTTAAAGTCCAAAAAAAAGGTTTGAGTAAGGGTGATAAACTGCTTTTGGTGCATCTTGATTGACATTATAAATGGGAAAAATTCAAAACATGACCCATTTATTAAAAATGATTCTGTTGTGTATAACATGTAGCAAAGCAGATTTGTACGGTTTTAGGATTATATTGGCAGGGTCAAACACAAAGAAATCGCAGAAGAAACCCTTCTTCTTAATCTCTTGGAAAGCTCAAAAGAACAACCCTTACAGAATGTCACAACAGCAAACACTATTACACAAATACTATAGATCAGAATATATTTATTCATTATATATTGCTAATAAGCTGATATGGTCGCCGTAATGGTGACGATTACATGTACAAGAGAGACACCTCTGTTAGGTGAGCACAGCAAACCACATTGATAAATGTCTAATTGAAATAACTGAAGAAGAAATTGACAGAAAATGGGTTAAAAATGGCTCATGACATTCATTTATTGAGCTAAAGCTATTTATTATTTCAAAATAATATCATATATTCGGTTATATTGTGTCTGCACATAACGCTAGCGTCAGGCCGCGCTCATTGTTTTGGCTGTGAGGTCGATTCCTCGGGGAGACACACACCAGTGGCTCCTGCTGACTTTGGAGAATGCAGGAATTTTATGACTAGCCACCTAAGAGCTTCACATCTGGAGAATTCCCAAGAGCGACAGGGAAAAACAGGGAGGGGTTGGAGATGGAGAGAGAAAGTAAAACGGCAGGCGAAGAAAGCCACTCCAGCCTGTAATCTCACACACAGGCCACACCCCTCCTCCCTTCTGCAGGAATTCTGGGATAGCACAGCGGGATAATTACTTCCAGAGAGGCCAAAAGGAAGAGCCGGAGCAGTAGAACGACAGCATGAGTGAAGGAGAGGAACGAAAATGGACAGGAAGACACACAGCACATCAGTGGGAAAGAAACCGAGTGCAAAAAGAAGCAGGGAGATGTGAGAGAAGCTGAATTTTGTACCAAGTTACAACATTAAGAAGCAAAACAGCTGAACGACAGAGAAAAAGTCACTACAAAAGGCAGTTATTCAATGTCACTGTTTCTGAACTCCCTGAAACGCCTCCATTGTAGTCTTGAGTTTCTTCCAGGAATGAACATGTTACAATATTCCTCATTTAAATAATAATTTATATGCAGAATAAAGGGTCAGGGCCTGGTTGAGTTAGTTACTAGTGTGTTGAAACTGGTGGTTATGGTAATGGGCGGGGCATTTCCCAAACACACTCAAAGTGCTCGACCAATCACAACACATTGCTCTAGCCGACCAATCAGAGCACATTGTGCTTTTCAGAAGGAGGGGCTTCATAGAGATAGGAACTAAACAGAGCGTTACTGACAGACTGTGAAGAGACGAGCTGCAACTATGGAGAATATGAGGAAAATAATCAACATTCAAGCATTAAAACCTGTTCTAGCAGAGCCCAAAAACAACATCAAGAAGACTTTGAAAAAGGGTATAATAGGTCCTCTTTAAAGGCATCATTTACATGCCTATGTAATAAGTAGGAAAACACATTATGATTCCTTTAAAATACCTTCTTTTAGCCAAATCTAAGGTAATATCAGTATCTATCCTTCAGACAATTTCAATCCCATAATACCCTGCTATTAAGTTAAATGAAAACATGAATCCAAGATGGCAAACACTGTTGACGTTGATTGCAAATTTAATTCAATACTGGAAAGTAATGATAAAATACCCAATATTTAAGCCAATATTGTGTGTGCCACGTATTTAAGTCTACTAGAATATCATGTTGTTAGTTTAGCACCAAACTGGAAACAATAGACTGTTTCATGTTCTGTGGGACACATTATGAAGCGATCTTCACCTGGTGGACACAAACAGATAGAAATAGTCTTACAATAAACCATAACACCTTAGAAACAGCCGTCTGCCGGATGCTAGTTATTTTAGTTTATAAAAGTTTTACATATGGATATTTTTCTTACAAAAACCAATCGCATTGCATTAGAAGGCCTTTATTAACCCAACACTATGACACCACAACCTAGAAAAACCTTTAACATTAAATTTTTTTTTTTACTGTGATTTTTATTTTTGAACATTTAGTTCCCTGGTGTGGTTTGAACATGTCCAATTGTTTTGAAGCTTCAGGAAAGTCTGGCGAAATCTACATCCACCCCATCCAGGGCTAGACACAGATAACAGTGTTAGGCGTATTTATGTTGGCCGCTGTCTATATGGGCAGATAATGACAGCCTTGGTGGAGGTAATTCTGAACAGACAAATCTGGCCGCACCAGCGCAGAGATGGAGCCGGTGGTCATCTTCATCTTCAGCTGAGACAACAGACCTCACAATGTTGATCAGCACGAGAACACGTAACATATGGAACACATGTACAACTCCAACTTCGTTCAACAGGCCAAAAATAACAACTGTAAACTGACCACACACATAATAATGGACATGCTGAATGTAGTCATGCTCCAGTCCTCAGTGATCTCTGGACACGGACTAATTCCATTAGTGTCTTGAGTGATTTGATTGATTATCTTCAAGTCGAAATGGACAGAGAACATCAAGACGATACCGAATCTGAGCTAACGCTGGTCACAACCCAAACCAGAAATGTCAAATAATGACCTTGAAGGTCCATTTCTCATGAATACTTCACTATTGAGTGAACTTTTTTTCAAATAAAAGAGTTAAACTGCAAAAATGCTTTATCTGACATAAAATGAAACCACATGACCTCCCATATTTTTACATCAATGATGCTTATTTTCCCAGATATTAAGTAAGAAGATGTTTAATAAAGTCTATGATTATTTACACTAGTATTCAAAACTTTGGGGTCAGTAAGATTTTTTTAGTGATTCTGAAAGAAGTCTCTTCTGTTCACCAAGGCTGATCAGCAATACAGAAAAAAAAACAATAATATTGTAAAATGTAATTTATTCCTGTGATCAAAGCTGATTTTTCAGCATCGTTACTCCAGTCTTCAGTGTCACATGATCCTTCAGAAATCATTCTAATATGATGATTTGCTGCTCAGGAAACATTTCTGATTATTATCAATGTTGAAAACAGTTCATATTTTTGTGGAAACTAAAACATTTTTTTCAGGATTCTTTGATGAATACAAAGTTCAAAAGAACAGCATTTATTTTGAGGTTCTAAACAGAACATTAAAGGATTCTGCAGGCACTTCATATATAGAACCTTTTAGGGGTTCTATCATGGGATTATTTTATGAATTTAGTTTTAATTAAAAAAAATGTAATAAAATCTTAATTTTATTAATTAAACAGCTCGTAAACATACTTTATCACTAAAGAAAATTTAAATAACCTGTTAAAGGAGACCTATAATGCTCCTTTTACCAGATGTAATATAAGTCTCTAATATACATGTCTGTGAAGTTTCAGCTCAAAATCCCCCACTGATCATTTATTATAGCTTGTCAAATTTGCCCCTATTTGGGTGTGAGCAAAAACACGCCGTTTTTGTGTGTGTCCCTTTAAATGCAAATGAGCTGCTGCTCCCGCCCCCTTTCCAGAAGAGGGCGGAGCTTTAACAGCTCAACAGCAACAAAGCTGGAGAATCTCACGCAGACAAAATGAGGAAAGTGTTCAGCCTTACATTGTTCAAACCGGAGTCGACACTGATGGAGAGACTCAGGAAGAAGTTACAACTTTTAGGACGTTTCTGAATGGTTAGTGGATAAATTGATGTAGTTGCTGTGGAGTTGATTCAACTCATCCACTAGCATGTGCCGTCATGTTCATCTTTTGTGTTGAATTGACCCTCGTTTGTGAAGCAGTCCGGCGTAAAATGACGGCATGAACAACAACACTCGACTACAACAACTCTTCCTCTTCTCTAAAGCAGCCCAACATGGCCCCGCCCCTTTGTTGCATGTTCTCAGGGGCGGGGTTTATGTAAATTTTAGGGTTAGTGATGTCCCCAACCCGGGAAGAAGCTCGTTGTAGTCCTTAAAAAGCGATTTCTGTAACAGAAAATATCTCCTTTGCATTGAACTTTGAGCCTCATAACTTTGCAGATGTTGTTTATGCTCAAACAGCAACATTACACACCAACTAAAGTTAAGAAAGTGAAATCATAATCAACCACCCCTTTAAACATGACAGTCTTTTTTGGCATAAAACGTTCTTTAAAATCAAATCAAGAACCCTAATAGAACCCCATTGAACCTTTCTTCTCCAGAGTGTAGTGTAAGGAGTCACGCACAAGCTGAGCAAATGCTTTAGAAATGACTAAAGCATAAGTGCTTTCTCCAGGTATTACAGACCTCTTTGAAATAATCTCTAGCAAAACAGAACAATAATGCAGCATCATTAACAATAATGTTCTGGCCCTAATGATCAATAATCTAAATCTGCCCACTGACTGTTTATGCACCATTGTAAACACAGGTGTAATGGACATGAGGGACAATGCTAGGCGATGCCATGCTGTGTGTTTGTTATTAAAAGCACAGGGTCAGCCAGAGGACACCGGATTGTCCAAGCATGGTGTAAAAATTGATTTGGGTAAAACACATAAAGGTTGTTTTCCCCTCCTGCCGTTTTCTTCCTATCTGATCACTGCTCACAGCTGAGATGCTTAAACACAAACTACTAGACTAACAACACTAGAGGCTAAAATAACAGCATGCAAACAAGGCCTTTTAACCTGACTAGAGGCAACATGTGTTTTTTTAAATTTTATTTATTCTTTTGATTTTGGAGTATAACATGACCTGTTGTGGTGAGATTGACCCAATAGTTTGACACACCAAACAAAGTTGATCCCTGTGTCTCGCTGCTTCCTCGTCTGTCTGCCCGCTCCTGATCCCACCCTCCGTCTTGAGCAGGTCAGGGGGCTGAGGCACATTCCTGGGAAAATGAAAACAAGCCTCTCCTCTGGCAGGCATCAGGCAGCCGGTGGAGAAGTTGATGCCCGCTCAGAAGGGCCCGCGGGGCGTCGACTCGACTTTACACTATCTGCCTGTCCAACAGCTGTCTCCAGCCTTCTCCTTTGCCCAAAACATTTCCAAACATCTGAACATCTCACGAACATCTGAAGACATTGGTTATACGGTCAAACACAGTAGTGCAGCATATGCTGTGCTGTATACACTGGCTTAACTAGCTTAACCAGACAGATTTCCTTGATCAACAGCAGCTACACCAACATACCAGCTAGAACAGCTTTAAACCTCATAGGTAGGTCTGTTCTGAGATGTCCATATAGTAAATGCAAATGATAAACCGCAACTAACAATACAAGCATGCATAGTAGGACAGCACATTAAATAAGCTTAATGACCGATCCAATTAAACTCTATAGTAGAGCTGTACGATTAATCATTAAAACATAGCGGTCTCGATTCAAACACCCATGCAATCTTATTTTTAAATGACAGCGATTTTGGCTCTGTCTATTAAACCTAAAAGTACAATCACAGCGAACATTCAGATCTGTTGTATGAAATAGCTTTACAAACAGTCTTTTCAACCACACAGTATCTTTATTTCTGTCTTACAATAGCCTAATTCAAATTATCTCAGAAGTACTGGGTAGAAGTTTATAGTTCGGATATAAACACTGGTGTCTATCTTTTGAAAGTAACTTGCCAAATAAAATAAAGATTTTATCAATTACGTTGTTACACTGGTAGGTGGCAATGAAGGGACTTGGGTATTTGTATTTATTGAATCATTCATTCAAGAGATTTGGTCAAAAATGCAGATTTATCCAATAATGAAACAACAAATGAAGTATTTATGAGTGAGTCATTGAATCATTCATTCAATCCGATTTTTTAAAAGAGAATTCATTCAAATATTTTTAAAAAAAGACTGCAGCAATTAACATTTTGTCAAAACTTTTAGTAAATTACATGTTATTTTGTTATGTTGTCTATTCATAATTGTGGGAGAATCACACAATCTCTATTTTAAACAAAAATCATGATTTTTCAGGCACTGTTAAATTTTGAGATTTTGGACTATTTTGCTTATGAAAATAGAAAGAAAATATTAAAAACACACATTTAACTGTTTATTTTATTACAAGTCATCTATTTCCATCTGTAATTTCAATTACAATACATACAATTATTTTTTTTCTCCTGCACTTAGTCAGAAATCTTTTCAGTAGCACATACACCAAACTTTACGGATTTATTCCTAAATATCTTCTGAAGGGTTTTACAAAGCGGACTGTTCATATATCATTCACATGGCTGTTTTATATAACATTTCTTTCATATTTTTTTCTGGCTGTTGATTTTCTCATTTCTGGAGTGATAAAATGAGAAAATGTCAATAAAACGAAAAAAAGAATTTTAATTTTGACTTAATCTACTCTTCAGATTTCTGTTCTGGGAATGTATGCAAATTAGACAATGCGTAACTTAAACATATTATTTTCTATTACAGCTTTTTGAAATGTTATCTAGATGAAATTTTTACCCTATTCACCTGTAGTGTCTTGCCTTGTTTATTTTTGTATGATAAGCTATATTAATATTGCATTGGCTCATGTAACTGAGTCCTGAAGAAAAAACAGTGGTCTTTCACCTCAGTTTGAACCAACTGATGCATATTCTCTAATGCATTATATTTTTGCAATCAAGATGCATATGCATCGCATTTATAATGCAAGGATGGAAATTCATTCTGAAAAAAAGCGATGACATGACTATATGACTGGAGGCATGGGAGAGAAGTGTATCTCGCTGCTGATGGTTGACAATTAATGCTACTATAAATATTTCATTCAAGATGATTTTTTACTCTGCCCAAAACACCAGAAGTCTTTGTGACCATCTGCTGTCCCCAGAATTTCTGAAACACCCCCTTGACTGATTCAGTTGGAAATTTTCTCTGCATTCTCCCAGTCTGGGTTCAAAGAAAACACAGGTGCACCCACCAACATCTGGCGAGTCTGAAAACACCACCAAACATGTCACGGTCTGCTGGGAACGACCACGGTGGAGGTTGCCTGGATGACAACGAGATGTAACTTTCATCAACTGCAATGGTTTGTGAAGTATGTGCAATATGTGCACAATAATTAGTTGCACAACCTTAAAGTAGTAAAACGCTGAGCTAAACATAACATAAAACAAATAACCAGTGAATGCAGCAGCAAAAGCGCAAATAAAGTCAGCAAATAGTAAATCAATAATCCTATAACAGAACTGCATAATTTACTCAAAATCCATTTGATTCACATTACAATGCATGCTGGGAGCTCACAAACCATTGTTTGCACTGTTGAGACGACATTTAAGAATATATTCTTCATCTAGCAGGTGTATTTAGACTCATATAAATTCATGTTCTTTAGTCCCTGAGACTCAATACGGGATAAAAAGTTATGTTTTTTGACAGGGAAGTGGTCACAGATGGGATGTTAGGACTTGATTGATTTGCCATTAATCTGACACTTTTATCCACAACAACTTACAGTAAACTACAGTAAATTCTCAATGATGACAGTTGAACGTGTGCAGGGCTTGAACCTACAACCTTTGGCTTACCAGCCCAGATATGTCACCATTCATCAGACTATGGCTTTTCCCAAAGTGCCTGATGCCTGGAATGATTATTGACTGACTGTAACTTATGATCTCCTGTAGTCTGAGATGAAATGTCAGAACACCGGCATCATGAAAGTGTTAAGTCTTCTTTGCAGTCGTGCCTAAGTTTAACTCAAAAATACACTGACAATTTAGTCCATTAAACCAATGCAAACGCACACTGTAACTCTATTAGCAGCAACAACAATGACATGTTACTCAATCACAATGTAAAGTTACATAATATCCCTCTAGAACTAAAAAGAGTGCTGGAAAGATTCTAAGACACTGATTCGCATGTCAAATTGACTGTTTTTAGCCTAAATGTGGTGGCTTTGCTACTGCACTCTGTGGCACGCCAACAGGAAAGCCTGTCTTAATGAAAATACACCGCAATAATAAATCCAGTTTTGCATCACATTGTTACACAACACAATCAACTCTCACGTTTCACACTAGTTGTGCGTTTATTTACCTTTTCGCGTCTTGTTCCTTGTTTCTCCATCCTGTCCTACTTTAGTATCCAACTGTTTCAAACTTTCATCCCATGATACTTCACACGACCCGAATCCATGAGAAAAAGCCTCGTTTCCACGACTAAACCGTTTTCAGATTCAGATTGTGTGTTGATGCACAAATCGGTTCATGCACAGCGCTTGCAGAAACGCTCATCAGCTCTTCAGAAAACAGTTATTCCAGAGGAAAGTTCGCCATGTTTTTCTTCTCTCTCTCCTCCCGGTAGAGGCGGTTCAGATGGTTTCAGTAGTTCAGGGCTTCAGTTACTATTTATGACATCAGACGGGAGTTGAGTTACCTACTGTGACTAGTCAGGCCAGAATCACTATGTGCACTTCACTGACTTGGGCATCTTTCATAAGTTTTGGTCTGTGTGACAAAATATTTTCAAACTAGAAACATTGACTTACCAATGCAATCTGTTTAGTACAGCGCATCTGTAGTTAAAAATGCCATTATTATAGATTGCGAATTATTATGTATTTTTATGTACACAAATTCCATGTTACCATAGTATCAAATGGCAGTACCTGACTAGCCTACCTTGGTACTGAATGAATAACACATAGCCTACATGTACTATGTACAGTAACAACCAACAAACAATACATACATAAATAAAATGAACATGATCAAAGTCCCTCTTGATTAAAAAAAACTCAGACTCATATAAAGATTTTTTTTATTAAATTTCATTTACATGTTATTTACAAATGTACATACATTGCAACACTCGCTTGTTGCATTAATTAACATATAGTGCAAATATTAGGTAAACATACCGTCAATTCTCAAGAGTGGTGAGACTGGTGACATTTCGGCGCATGCGCAATTGCATGTTGCTACCTGAGGAGAATAAGCGGGAATTTGCGCCTCAGGAGAAAAACATAACGGAAAACAGATTTTGAGGTATGGAAATGATTTTGGGATGTCCAATACTGCTGTATAAAGTTCGCATGGGTTTGAATTCAAACTTATATCTAGTTTATCTCTATTGTGGAGTAAAGATTGACTTGAATGAAATCTATGGCTAGCTCGTCGATCTTAGCATGAGGCCCTAAAAATAGTTATGAAAGAAAATTCTATTGCTTTTGAATTTTTAAGATGCATTAGCTAAAGTGTGTGGCTGAATATCCATTTCAGATTATTACAATGTATAAAGATTCCACAATTTTGCTTTAAATGCACATAATTCCTTGCAGATATCGTAAAATAATAATTAACGTACCACATAACGATGTAACCATAACACTCTGACCTATTATATTAGGCTAAATGTAATAGCCTACTATAACCCTGTTTTTATCAATATAAATATATTCACTGTACTATTTTAGCACAATTTTTTACATCAAAATGTAGATTTTTTTATGAAGAAAAACGTTTCCCCCATTCCCATTGCAAGTTTTGTTCTGGTTTGTTGAGTTAAAATGGGCTTTATGACAGTTTCCGTTCAGGAACTCGAGGTCTCTGCATTTTAGTGTGCATCCTGATGCATTTCTTATATAATCTGACTGGAGAGTCTTTTCTCTTAGAGCGCTTGAGGTTCATCCTCTTGAGTTTGCGTTTGAAGTCCACTAGATGTCGTCCACTTGCCACGTCTTTCCTCCAGTGTTGGATGAGCTGTGCTTCTGGTGGATGGGTTGAGCAACTAAATAAAAGAGACACCACAAAGATTGTTTTTTGTTTAATGGTTTCCACCTCGGAAGAACCACCTCCATTACTATTTGCATTACATTATACTTTGTTTAGTAGACACATTCTCAGTCACAGTACCTTGCACCACATATTTACTTTAATAACAATTACCCTGCATCAACCAACCTTTGTTATCAGCCCAGATGTTTAATCATAATGTTTGTACCAACCTTTTGCCATTGAGACAGTTCTCAGTCTGCGGTAGGGTGAAACAGGATTGTGACACAAAGTCCATCAACAGCAAATGCACAGGGTCAGTTTCATCCAGTTCTTTAGACAAGATCTTTTGGACGAGCCTGTGAAAGAAAGAAACATATATCAGTAGATATTCAAGAAAAATGAGGCTCATATTAGCCCAAAACCAGCCTAAATATTCTGTTGCTTCAAGCCCAAAGTATACTTCACTTTTTACGCATACGTGAGGGTCAGCGTACAGTGCGTGTGATGTGAATTTCGTCATCAGAAGAGTATGTGTGTACTGTACGCGCACTGCTGGATTTTTTAAAATTATGCGCATTAATTTTTTTGTGCATAAACAGAGCAGACCGGAACACATGCAAGCTACAGCGACAATGGAGGCCTACATAGACGAGAGATTGTGCGAAGACTCTACAACTCTAGCATGAAAGAATACAAAGATGTTTACATGGGTTGTAACTCATGGCGAGAGATTGCTCAAAACTGCGCATGCGTCAAACGCCTGTGTACGCTTACAAGCAAAACGAAGTATACTTTGCAAAGCTGCGTGTTCGGCTGTGCACGTACAGTAGCGTACGCATAAAAAAAAACAAGTATACCCGGGGCTTAACACTGATTAGTCAGCTAGTAGTCATGCAACTAATATACTGTATAAAAATGGTGGTGTCACGCATCCCTAGTGGATAGATGGAGTTGGTATTTGGATATGTGCATTCACCTGGCAGTACAGTTACAGTGGTAAAGGGTTCTCAGGTCAGGGTTTCGTAAACCGAATTTCTCTTGTAAAGCAGGGATCTGTAGATGGCATGAATCCAGATCCCTGTAGAGGCCACACATCTCAAACTTGCCTATAAAACCAGAAAAGAGAAAAAATAAATAATGAAGCTTTTCCAAGATTCTTGGAACTTGGTTGATTTACAACAGATCTAATATGAGTAATATTTAGTTCACCTTGATGTTGTCTGTCTGGTTTATTTTGGGGGATTGTTGTCTTTGGTGCGTATGTTGTGACTATGGAAGCTTCAGATTTCCGGGACAGCAGTGTTGTAACAGATGGCCATGGTGATGATGTAGAAATTGGACTCGGCTCTTCAGTGCTGCTCGTGGAATCGTTGGATTGCATGATAAGCGATTCTTCTATGTTTTTGGTGACCTGGTTTTGTCCTAAAGTGATTGCTTGATGGAAGCTCGTTTCCAGAGTCTCCATGTCTTGTTCAGGGAGTGTGTCGGTGTAGTTTGCTGCGTCTTTGACCACGGCGTATTGAGAAAGTTCTGAATTTACACACCTGCCAATGAGAGAGAAAAAAAAACAAGGTTCTGTAACTGTGTACACAACATTATGTGCTCAGAGATTATGAACAAATCACACTAAAGTGCCAAGATTTCCAAGCAAACCATTTCCAAAGTTCAATGGGTTTTTGCTTGTTTTGTGTCTGCCAGTAAATGGTCCTTTGCATTTTGACCTAAATTTAAATTCTGTCATTATTCACTATACCTCATTTAAATTAAAAACCCATATGATGTATTTTTTATTTTTTGATGTGTGTGCACAACACCATTTACACTACTATTCAAAAGTTTGGGGTAAGTATTTTTAAAGAAATTAATACTTTTATTTAAGACTGTCATGATCCTGGATTAAATTCGAGTACTCGATTGAATTTCAGTTCAGATACCTGTGTCAATTAACCAGCAAAATGCTGGAAGTGGCGTATTATACGGACAAGAAGGCATTATTAGACCATTTTCTAAGGCTGCACGATATATTAAAACCATTTAAAAATCATAATATATCATAGTTCTATTGTGAAATCTCAAAGGCTGTGATTGGGAATCAGATTTGTAACACAAGTTATTTATAACCCTATGCCAATCAGATTCAGCAGGCATTTGTTATATTACGTAATGCACATAAGTTGATTCATGATATATTATGTATATTATATATTATGTATCTTTAAAAGTGTTGTTCAATAAAACCATATGATTACTTGCTTTTGATACTTTATTTGAACCAATATTGCCTTACTTTTAATTAGGGCTGGGACGATACATCGATTCTTGATTTGCGATACAATAAATCTGGATCGATCCTGATATTTTCTTTCTCGAATCAATTCTGAGCTTAGTTTTAACAGCAAATGGCGCTCTAGGATAGTTACACTACAAACACCCTTGTAATTCGCTTCAACCTTTTCGAATTTTAAGAATGATTATTTTAGGTTTAAGTGGTGAGTATAAAGGAAGTGGAAGAAAGCAGAGTAAACATGTGTTTCTAAAGCACATAGTGCCTTCTGTTGTTAAAAACTAAGCTCAGAATTAATTTAGAGAGAGAATCGCGATACATTCTGAAAATATCAGAATTGTTCCAGATTCATTGTATCACGAATCGATAATCAATGTATTGTCCCAGCCGTATTACATATGTATTTTCAGCAATTTTAAGGGCTATTCATTTAGGTTTAAAAAAAGATGCACTTAATTAATCGTTAAATTAATCCCTGTCTGTATTCAGCAAGGATGCATTAAATTGTGACAGCAAAGGCATTTAAAAAAAAATGTATCACAGTTTTCACAAAAAATATTGCTTGAGCAGCAAATCAGCAGATTAGAATGATTTATGTAAGATCATGTGGCACTGAAGACTGGAGTAATGATGCTGAAAGTTTAGCTTTGACATTTTAAAATGTATTCGTACCGACCCTGAACAAATCACAATAATGTGCCAAATCATTTTCAGTGTTCAAAGTCTTGTTTTACCTTCATAATTTTTTTCTGAAAAGTGAGAATGTTTTGCAACAGAAAAGAGCTGAGTCCATTGATACCAAATACATACATGCCCCACCACGTTCTCTTCACACACTGCATCCGTTGAGAAAACTCGAAGCAGCGCATCTTTAGCACGTTGAAGTATCCGTAGCCCACAAGGTTGGACATGGTATTATTAACACCCAGGAGACAGCGGCGGAACCTGAATTGATATCACAAGGTCTGATTACAATGTCATAAGATACAGTAATACAAGACGCGTGCTCAGTGAAATAACTCTCAGATTATGTTGGACATGTCTCATGTTACACGACAACACAACACAATAGGCAGGTAAGCTTGTCGGGAAAATGATGCTCACTTTTCCTGCTCTAATGAATAAAGCAAGACATACCTGTTGTCACAATCGCAGTGTGATAAAGTGAAGATATTTGTGTTGAAGACACCATAGTTGTATGAAAAAGAGTCGATGGTGTCTTTACAGTGGTCATGTTCTCTGCAGCAATTATCGGTTTCTTCAAAGATACCTGCAAAGATAATAGAACAGGTAAAGATGTTTCATTTTTTTGCTGTACAAAGGGGTCCAAATATTAGTTTTTTATTTTATCTAATTTAATACAAAACTTTCATTACAAATTGTATTACAAGATGTTTTTCTTTCTTCAGTCAAAAAGAAATGAAGGTTTTTGAGGAAAAAACATTCCAGGATTTTTCTCCATATAGTGGACTTCACTGGGGTTCAACAGGTTGAAGGTCCAAATGTCAGTTTCAGTGCAGCTTCAAAGAGCTCTACATGATCCCAGACGAGGAATAAGAGTCTTATCTAGAGAAACAATCAGTCATTTTCTAAAAAAAAAATACTTTTTAACCACAAATGCTCGTCTTGCAATGCGCCACACATTACGTTATCATGTTGGAAAGGTCACGCGTGACGTAGGCAGAAGTAACAGGTGTCTACAAAGGGAACATGCAAAGACGAAGCCAAACGCCTTTTACAAAAAAAGGTAAAACGACGATTTTGAAGCTGGAGGAGAAAATTAGATGAAGTTTTTCGCCCTACCGCGGTACTCCCAACTGTCCAACATGATTACGTAATGCGTGGCGCATCACAGAGCAGTGCAAGATGAGCATTTGTGGTTAAAAAGTATATATATATATATATTTTTCTTTCTTCTTTTAGAAATTTACCGATTGTTTCTCTAGATTAGACTCTTATTCCTCGTCTGGGATCATGTAGAGCTCTTTGAAGCTGCACTGAAACATTTGAACCCCAGTGAAGTCCACTATATGGAGAATAATCCTGGAATGTTTTCCTCAAAAACCTTCATTTCTTTTCAACTGAAGAAAAAAAGACATGAACATCTGGGATGACATGGGGGTGAGTAAATTATCAGGAAATTTTCATTCTGAAGTCAACTAATACTTTAAAAATGTATTCTTCAAATTATGTCACGACTTAGTTTTTTTTTTTATCCTAAAATGTTGTGTGCTTCAATAAAGTATGAAAATTTCAATGTCATTTCAGACCTTTGGATCCCTTTGTATATTTATTGTAATGTTATTGATATATATTATATATAAGATTATTTTAATAGTAATAATAATCATTTAAATTTACTTACCCAGGTCAGTAAAGCCAGTAGCCTTATTTCCCGAGCCACACCACAGAGTTCCTGGAATCATCCATGAGCGCTTCGATCGGTGAAGTGTCTGTCTGGAACTTTCTCCGCTATCCTGGTACACGGATCCATCAGGTTCAACGCTCTTCAGGTCTCTGGCCCTGCGTACGGATGCTGTAAATTCCTCCGTAATACCAGCAGCCTCACAGGGGCCGTCAGGTTCAATCAGCTGACTGATGTCAAAGCGTGCATCAAGGGTCTCTGAGAAAGAACTGTCTTCCCAACACCTGGACAGGTACCTTTCAATAACAGATTGCTCATCACTTGTTATGCAACTAAAAAGGCTGTTGTTTTTGTTCCAGATGCTGTCAAACAAGAGAAGAGATGTCTGAGTTCTTCGGAGAAATGCATACTGTGTTTGCCCACCTGAAGTGGATCTGGTCCAAATACAGTAAGTGCTCGATTTAAAATTGTCAGCACTAAAACAAGCATGAAGCAGCATGAAAAGGCACAGAACTGCCTTTAAAAGGTGGCTGCTCTGCATTTTTATGGCAAACGGAATAATTGCACCACACTTGTGTGTATTTTTAAGTCAAATTTGTACTTGAATGAATAAATAGCCAGAGGTGCTGCAGGGTAACTGGGTTTTTAACCCCTCAGGTCTGGCAGAGAGCGCGTCTCAACTCCTCCTTATTTATACTCCGATCCGCATGTGGGATATTACTTATATTGTGGCTAGTGGCCACATCAGAACAGACGGGGTGGGATGACACAAGGGGGTGTGTCTATTGTAAATACAGACTAGGAAGCACAGATTTCGGCACACACATGTGTATATATAAGATGTAAATTACATCATAAACCCTCCCGGTTTCCTGAGTTCACTTGAGTATAATTATCTCTCCGGCTGATCACTATCATTTTTTATTAGTGTCAACAATGCCCTCAACAGTAAACATTTAGTATCTTATTAGTCATAATGAAATGATTCTTTACAACGTGACAAAAAGATTCAAATTCCACATGGGAGGAGAAATAAACATCCGATCCAAAACTATTACATTTATGTGTTCAGATTAAATTAGGTCAGCATTTCTATTCTGTGCAATGTTTATAAAAAATCTTTAAGTGCTTATTTATTTAGCATGCCACCTGCAAAAATAATTAAAATCGCTAAATGTTTATTACCAGCCACAAACCATATTTTGAATGCATTTATTTGCTTATTTATTTATGTCCCTAAACAAACAATGACATTATTTAGCTGGATTTTTTTCTTGCATATCGACAACGCATATTTGCAACTTGCATATTGTATTGCATATTAACTGACAAACAGCACAGGATGTATTGTTGTATTGTAAATGTCTTTATTTTTTCCTTCTAGTGATTTAAGGTCAAATATATTTTACGTGTGCAAGGTTTTCGCTGATTACCCACATTGATAAAAGTCATTATAAAGCTCAAAAGTTGTGCCCAATATTCTCATTATCTTGTCTTTGATTTGAATTGCTCATGTCCGTAAGGTTCAGATTACCATTGTATTTTAAATCATATATTGTCTTTCAGTTTCTAACAAAGTTACCAGCCACCTGGCCAATTTATATACCTGCCAAAGTCAATTTTTGGCATTTGGCGCTTGGCGAGTACTCATTTTGAACCCATTTGCACAGTTGCAGCAGGCTGCAGTGTTTACATGAGGATGCAAAGGTCATATGAGTTTGTTGTACGTGTCCACCTGCACTGATTGGCGCAGACCTCGCCTGATTCGCACAAAGTTTCTGCCCTGTCACCATTGGATGCGGTCCTAATCAGTTAACCATTACAGCTGTTTTATTGGTGGTATTTCCACCGGTAAATGTAAGTCTAACATCCGTCAAATGAGGGAAAAACAAGCTTAAGGAAACTAAAGAAAAATTACAAGATTGCTATCAAATGAGAAGCTAAAAAATGTTTTCATTCAACAATTACTTTACTCAAAGGTAGACTGCTCTCAGAGGAATACTTACACTGACTGTTAGCTCAATTTAGAATAATTGCAATTACGCCATTACAGTCAAAACCCCGGTAAGCTGGAATTTTTTAATGCACTTTTTTCTTTCTTTGGTCCAGAGTAATGGATATTCATTCAAAACAGCCTAAAGAAAGACACATGGAAAATAGACTCATTCTGGATATGAGAAATGAGTTAGCATAATATGTTGAGTGGGGTTAAGCCAATGTTCCTTACTTTTAATGTTATTGAAAGTGATGTGTGTTATTTCTGCACCACTAGCACCACCAAGAAAAATTGAAAAAAAATATTGTTTTCCAACAGGTTTCCCAGACACTTCCCTCATCTGCCATTGGTCAGACAGATAATAGATAGCCCCGCCCCAATCTCACACTGTTTGTTTGACTTAGTGTTGCCGTATCAACCAGCCAAGAGGCTCAAACAAACAGAACGATGTTTTGATAGTGTCTAATGTTTACATTTACAGGAAAATCAACCTATTTAATAGAAAATGTCAATGTCATCAACAACCTATCAGCCACTTGTTAGCAAATGCCTTTTACAAGAAATGTAAAAAATAAATAAATAAATAAATTAAAAAAAAATCTGAAATTTGTATTACTGGTGTATTTTTTGTCATAGAATAAAATGTGAAAATATCTTGAAGTTGTTCACCCTAGACCTTATTTCAGACATTTAACCAAAAACTCATTAAAAAAAAACCCATTGACTTCAGAACAATAAAAGCTAAAATGCTCGTTTCTGGGTTTTGGCCAACAAAATACATCATCACTGCTGAGATATTCATAAAAAATGATAACACCCACCCAATTGGACTTCCATAAAAAGAGTTATTTTTGCTATTATTTTTGGTGCCACTATAAAATCAACAGACTTTTCTAAATTAAAGGGTTAGTTCACCCAAAAATGAAAATTCTGTCATTTATTTCTCACCCTCATGTCGTTCCACACCCGTAAGACCTTCGTTCATCTTCGGAACACAAATTAAGATATTTTAGTTGATATCCGATGGCTCAGTGAGGCCTGCATAGGGAGCAATGACATTTTCTCTCTCAAGATCCATAAAGGTACTAAAAACATTTAAATCAGTTCATGTGAGTACAGTGATTCAATATTAATATTATAAAGCCATGAGAATATTTTTGGTGCGCCAAAAAAAAAAAGACGACTTATTTAGTGATGGCCGATTTCAAAACACTGCTTCAGGAAGCTTCGGAGCGTTATGAATCAGTGTATCGAATCATGATTCGGATCGCGTGTCAAACTGCCAACGGCTGAAATCACATGACTTTGGCGCTCCGAACAGCAGATTCGATACACTGATTCATTTGTGCTCCGAATCTTCCTGAAACAGTGTTTTTAAAATCGGCAATCACTAAATAAGTCGTTATTTAGTTTTTTTGGTGCACCACAAATATTCTCATGCATTTAGGTCTAATCATTTTTTTTTTCTAAAAGATTGCTGTATCAACCAGCCAAGAGGCTCAAACAAACAGAACGATGTTTTGATAGTGTCTAATGTTTACATTTACGGGAAAATCAACCTACTTGACAGTAAATGTCAATGTCATCAACAACCTATGTTGTCCCATTCAGCCACTTGTTAGCAAATGCCTTTTACAAGTAAAAAAGTAAAAAAAAAATAATAATAATAATAATTCAGAAAGTTGTATTACTGATGTATTTTATGTCATAGAATAAAATGTGAAAATATCTTGAAATTGTTCACCATAGACCTTATTTCAGACATTTAACCAAAAACCCATTAAAAAAAAACATTGACTTCAGAACAATGAAACCGGGAGTGCTAAAATGCTCGTTTCTGGGTTTTGGCCTACAAAATACATCATCCCTGCAGAGATATTAATTAAAAATTATAACACCCACCCAATTTGGACTTCCATAAAAAGAGTTATTTTTCAATTACTTTTGGTGCCACTATAAAATCAACAAACTTTTCTAAATTAAATAGGTAATGAAGATGCATGCATTTTGGTCTAATAATTTTTTATTTTATTTTTTTTCTAAAAGATTTTTCTGTCATGTATTCGTGCACAACCCTCTACAATACAAGTAAATCACTCGCATATGCAACCAAATTTCATGCTAGGTGGCTAAAATGACTTTAATAAGTAAATTGTATCATTTCAGTTGCCTGTGTTTGAGTTAGAGACACAGTGAGAGGCTTACACATGCCATGTTAAGAGAATTGACATGTTAGCTCTAAATGCAGGGCTCAACAGGACTGCCCAATCGCCAAGCGTTTACAGAACTTTATAGTTACTCACGTAACCCTGGTTCCCTGAGATAACAGGAATGAGCATTGCGTCTGCTTTTAGCTAACGCTTATGGAGAAAACTCCTCCTCTGAATCCTGATTGGTTCATATCTGTGCAGTTGCACGGACAAATGGCATTTCAGCCCACCAGAAAGTCACGCATAATTGCTGCTATTTAGAATCTTTCAACTGAGGAGAGGCTAGCATGACTCACTGGGCAGTGTAGTAGCACGGCTAGGCAATGTTTGTTCCCATTATCTCAGGGAACCAGGGTTACGTGTGTAGCCATAATGTTCCCTTTCGATTCACATTGCGTCTGTTTTTAGCTGACGCTTATGGGGAATTTAATCCAATAGTGCCGTGCTACAAGCACAGAATGGAAGCCGCTCTTTGAGCCGACAGCTAGGGGGCGCTCGATTGAGGGCCCCTAGACCAGCTGCATAAGAAAAGGCTCAGACTGCGGTTACACAGTCCATAAGCGTCTCAGACTGACAACACCTGTGCTTGAAGAGCAGGAATGTCCAGGTTATAAAATCAGATGACAGTGGACGACGAGGACCAACCGGCTGTCACGCAGATATCCGTGATGGAAATTCCGCTGGACCATGCCCAAGAGGAAGCCGTACCTCTAGTGGAGTCAGCCCTCACTCCCAAGGGGCACAACAGACTTGTAACAGCTAACGCATCCACAATCCATCTTGAGCCACTGTAGTCACATGGACTATTTTAACAATGTCTTTGCACCTTTTGAGGTCGAGAATGTAGTAGTAATGACGTTGCCAATGTGTGGTTCATAAACCCTCGGATTTAATCAGAAAAAAAATTCAGAAGATGAACGAAGGTCTTACGGGTTTGGGACGACATGAGGGTGAGTAATTAATGACAGAATTTTCATTTTTGGTAAAATAACCCTTTAAGACTGCCCTCTTGCTGGTTCTAGCATCAGCCAAGCGAGTTGGAGATCTGCAGTCTCTATCTGTGGAACCTTCCTGTCTTGAGTTCGGCCCCAACGATAGTAAAGTGGTCCTTAGGCTGAGAAAAGGTTATGTGGCGAAAGTGCTTCTCAACCATTTAGAATGCAGGTGATAGTGCTGTTAGCTCTTCCACTTGTGGAGAACAAGCAGGTACTCCATCCACTCTGTCCTGTAAGGGCCCTTAGAGTGCAGACTGAGCCAGTTTCGGCAATCAGAGCAGCTGTTTGTCAGCTTTGGAGGCTGTACTAAATGGCTACCGGTCTCAAAGCAAAGACTCTCTAGATGGATTGTGGATGCGATAGCGCTGGCTTACAAGTCTGTTGTGCCCCTTGGGAGTGAGGGCTGACTCCACTAGAGGTAAGGCCTCCTCTTGGGCGTGGTCAATCGCGGATATCTGCATGGCAGCCGGTTGGTCCTCGTCGTCCACCATCAGATTTTATAACCTGGACATCCCTGTTCTTCAAGCAAGGGTGTTGTCAGTCTGAGACGCTTATGGACTGTGTAACAGGCTCTGACCATTCTGTGCTTGTAGCACGGCACTATTGGATTAAATTCCCATAAGCGTCAGCTAAAAACAGACCGTATCGAAAGGGAACGTTATGGTTACACACGTAACCCTGGTTCCCTGAGATAATGGGAACAAACATTGCCTAGCCGTGCTACTACACTGCCCAGTGAGTCATGCTAGCCTCTCCTCAGTCGAAAGATTCTAAATAGCAGCAATTATGCGTGACTTTCACAACATTAAGGTTGAACCACTGTAGTCACATGGACTATTTTAATGTCTTTAAAGGGTTAGTTCACCCAAAAATGAAAATTATGTCATTAATGACTCACCCTCATGCCGTTCCAAACCCGTAAGACCTTCATTCATCTTCGGAACACAGTTTAAAATATTTTAGATTTAGTCCGAGAGCCTTCTGTCCCTACATTGAAAATATATGTGCAGTAGACTGTCCATGTCCAAAAACGTAATAAAAACATCATCAAAGTAGGCCATGTGACATCAGTGGGTTAGTTAGAAGTTTTTGAAGCATCGAAAATACATTTTGGTCCAAAAATAACAAAAACTACAACTTTTCTACGAAGTTTCGTTTACAGTCTGAGGGAGACGCACGCTGTATTCAAGCTATTTTTTAAAATGGTGCGTGCATGTCGCGGATGTCCTAATCGCCAAAAACAATGGCGTAAAAGTGCATTACCAATGCCGACAGATGAAAGGATTCAATGGAATCAATTCAATGGGAAGGATTCCGGAAAAGACAATGCTGAATAAAGTCGTAGTTTTTGTTATTTTTGGACCAAAATGTATTTTTGATGCTTCAAAAACTTCTAACTAACCCACTGATGTCACATGCACTACTTTGATGATGTTTTTATTATGTTTCTGGACATGGACAGTCTACCGTACATACATTTTCAATGGAGGGACAGAAAGCTCTCGGACTAAATCTAAAATATCTTAGATATTTAAAAGGTCTTACGGGTTTGGAACGACATGAGGGTGAGTCATTAATGACATAATTTTCATGTGAACTAACCCTTTAATACCTTTATGGACCTCAAAAGGTGCAATGATTTCGCTTGCCTATGTGTGGTTTAGATACCCTCGGATTTCATCAAAAATATCTTACGGGTTTGGGACAACATAAGGGTGAGTCATTAATGACGAAATTTCATTTTTGGGTGAACTAACCCTTTAAGTGAGAGGGACCGAAGGACCTATTGCTTGTAGTTTGATTATTCATTCTTATTTTATTACACACTGTTCACTTGCAATGTTCCCTCTAAGCTGCGCGCGTGCGCGGCCGTGCAGAAAGAATAATTGCCGCGCAGAGGACAGACTTGGACATAAAATCATGTGTGGGGAAATCCATTTGATTTTAGTTTAAATTAAAAATAATTGCAGTGCTCTAGTCAACTGCTATAGAGCTATTGTCATTATAGAGTTAGAACCGGTGAATGCGGTTTACAGGTTTAAATAAAAAGAGAACGATTGAGTGCATGTGAGCGGGCACGGGCCTGAGCCAGATCAGTCGTGGCAAGATACTGTCATGATTGCGGACCTAAATACCTCAATACGAGAGGCAACGCGAACAGAAAAGAAATGTGAAATAAAACGTCATGTTTTAATGAAAAGTGGTGGAAATAACGGATGATGGGCACAGAATGCTAACAAAACTCTGAGACATTTACAGTTATACTCCCACCACAGGTGTAGCCTGCAAACTCAAATTACGTCAGTGATATACCTCAGTTTAAATAGATTTTTGTGCGTGGTGCACTGCAAAAAATGCTGTTCTTACTTAGAGTTTTTGTCTTGTTTCTAGTCAAAATATCTTAAAATATCTTAAATCAAGAAGCATTTTCTTGACAAGTAAAAATTATTTTCTTGTTTTCAGGAAAAATAAGTTAAAATTAAGTGTGTTTATCCTTAAAACAAGCAAAATAATCTGCCAGTGGGGTAAGCAAAAGAATCTTAATCCAAACTGAAAACAAGATTATATAGTTTATTTTTGGTTTGAAATAAGATTATTTTACTTACCCCATTGGCAGATTATTTTGCTTGTTTTAAGGAAAAACACATTTAATTTTAACTTATTTTTACTTAATTTTGAAAATAATTTTTACTTTACTAATTACTTTAAGATATTTTGATTAGAAACAAGACAAAAACTCTAAGTAAGAACAGCATTTTTTGCAGTGGTGTGGGTTTCAGGGATGTTTAGATAACTGTAAAAGAGTTAACATGTTCACTTTTATATTAATATTAAGATATCAGATCTCTTTAAATGCTTCATTTTGTTGTCATATTATATTAAAACAAATTGAAGCATTTAAACTGATGAAATACTGTATATCAGTTTAAATCCTTCAAGATTATATTATATTATAACGTAAGCCTAATAAAGAATTGATCTCACAAGAGGATTGTTTAGGGCTCTTTGCCACTAAAAATCTTGAAACCTCCTGGTACAGAAAATCTGTGAAATTCATAAGCAATAAACATGTAATTTTGATGGTTTAACACGGTCTGTTGCTAATAATTTACTGTACAAAAAAACATTATGGTTGTCCCAAACCATCATTGTAACTGCTCATATTATATTATAATAAAGAATTGAACGGTCCTGCAGGAGATTTTTAAATTATTTTTTAATAGAATTTCTTGGTAAAGACTGGTACAGTTAATACAAC
Organism: Chanodichthys erythropterus; assembly: GCF_024489055.1. NCBI lineage: Eukaryota > Metazoa > Chordata > Actinopteri > Cypriniformes > Xenocyprididae > Chanodichthys > Chanodichthys erythropterus. The sequence goes on from NC_090230.1 coordinate 32,064,533, forward strand.
AATGTGAAAAAATATCAAGTAACCTAAAATGTGCTTAATTTAGTGACTGAACTGCTTATTTTATAAATATGATTTAATATATCACTAAGTTACATCAAGGGTCAAACAAAATAGAAATAGCACATTAAAGTTAAAAGTTACAGTTGCGTGATGAAACCATTTTTGTGTGTGTGTTTATTGCACAGGTCTGATATAAAGTATGTTGGCCAAAATGTGCACTCAACAGAAAAAAAGTTTGCTTAGCGAGAAAAAAAATTAGAGGGAACATTGTTCACTTGTCTTTAAGAGTGTTTGAAATGTATTTTAGATTTTAATTTTATTTCATATTTACATATAAATTTTTCATCTGCATTGTTCTTGCATTCCACGTAAAAAGTCTAGCGAGTAAAATAAATAATTTACCAGCCAATGGCAACTCGAGCTTCAGTGTATCCGTAAAGGGTTGGTGCAGCTTGACTGGAACATTGGGTTAATCTATTACATAATGATGTAAGTAAACATGACGGCAGTAGATGAAAGACCCAGGGACGTTTAAGTCCTCGTCACTGTTCAAAGGTCAAAGATTCGGAGATGATTTGAAAGAATATGACCTTGACAAATAGCCTACAATCATCAGACACAACATGGCACAACCAGACTTCACATACCACCTTGTACCAAAGACTCGTAGAGTTCACCTGATAACCTTTGTTTGATTCCAGGCAGCTGTAGAAAAATACATACGCAGTTCACGTCACCGATCCATAGGCAATAACTGAGAACTTTATTGGGCACTGTGAACTACCACCACCTGTTATCATACCTGTAAACATGTTACAGAAATGAATTCAACTTAACTATGACAATAACGTATAATCGGAGAACATATGTCCATGAATTCCATGCACATAACAAGACATTTTCCATACGTATGCAATATTGAAATTAGACAACCTTTCATTTACTGTATACAACTCTAATATTACTTTTCTAAACTTCATATTCACAATTTGTCTTACGCACAGTGTTCCTCGTCTGTGACACACTGAATTAAACATAAACATAAATCAATAAAAGACATGTAAGCACAGTGTATATTTCTAATGGCAAACAATAGCGTGTACAATAGCTAAATAGCTTTTCACATGCTATTTTACTGGAAGAGTAACGTCCTTTTTTGCCCAGTGTCCTTGAGTATATTTGGTTCCAGGGTTCGATGACTAAGATATTTGTGTCACAATTGTATTCATGAGGTTTTGTTCTTTAAGGCATTTACTGAAAGAAAAATATACGCAAGTAACTGGGTTTTCTAGTTTGTTTTCTCAGTTGGACCACTAAAGCTCATCACAGGGTTTCAGGAGAAGCAAAGGCAAATGCTTTTTTTTTTCTGATTGAAAAGAAAACATTATGCAGTTCAAGTTTGGAAGCGAGATTACTTTGTTTGGAAGATCGAACTGTATGGTGTCAGGAGATACAACACCTCAGTCATCCGCCTCAATGTTGTTTTGATTCAACAGAACATGCCAGCGTTCGATCTTCTTGTCCTTGTTCTTCAGACATTCATACCAGTGCTTCAGACATTCGCCTTTAGCGGTGATACCAAGCTGGCATCCACCTGCGCGGAAAAGACATGAGAAGTTTAAAGGGACACCTGGATTTTTTTTGTATATGTTGGTGGAGCTTGGGCTTAATATGCATCACAAAAGAAATGCCATTCTTAAAATGTATACACTGTGTGCAGAATTATTATGCAAGTTGATTTTCTGATCATATTTTTTTTCCAAGCACATTTTACCAATTCCAAACCACATCAATCTTAATAACTACTATTAATATTGTTTTTAATCATTTATAAGTGATATATAATTGTTCATGAAGGCAGGAAATGAAAAATGCCTTATATTCAGGTGTGCAGAATTATTACACTCTAAAAAAATGCTGGATTAAAAACAACCCAAGTTGGGTTGAAAATGGACAAACCCAGCAATTGGGTTGTTTTAACCCAGCAGTAGGGTTAAATGCTTGCCCAACCTGCTGGGTAGTTTTATTTAACTCAACTATTGTTTAAAAATGACTGTATTGCTTAATTAAAATTAACCCAAAGTATGTTGGAAATGAACATTTATTAATGTTCAATGAATATTTATTAAACAATAAACATTTATTAAATTGCTTATTAATACATTTATATTAATAAACTATTAAATTTATATTAATAAAATATTAAAGCTTATTAATAAACATTCACCTTTTGTCTATTATTGTTGCCTCTAATTGCATCTTGTTTTTAATTTCCCAACTATTTTGGGTTCATTTTAAGCTAGCCATATAGCAATTTTTAAACAATAGTTGAGTTAAATAAAACTACCCAGCAGGTTGGGCAAACATTTAAACCAACCGCTGGGTTAAAACAACCCAATCGCTGGGTTTGTCCATTTTCAACCCAACTTGGGTTGTTTTAACCCAGCATTTTTAGTGTAGGCAAGTTTTCTTTTACAGGCAAAATAGATTCTGGAAGATAAATTCTTCAAACAGTGGTACAAGAGGATGTGGTGCTGGTCCTTCAGGAGTCACTCTCAAGCTGTCTGTCTATAAGGCCTATAAAAACCCAGTCTTCATGTACTTTATAACACTTCAGCTTGTGATTCTTATTAAGAGCGGATCATTTTTTAGGATTCTTCACCTAACCTAAGTCTCTGAGATTCTGACACCTCACACTTCTGAAGACTCCAGGTAGGTTGCAGTTCTGGAAAATGGTGGTGCTGGAGACTAAAGGGTTCCTGATGGTTTCACACTTAATTCTTCACCTTAATTCTTAATTATTTTGCAGTTAACGTGTCTTTTCTTCTCCAGCTGTTTTTGTATGACCCCGCTGACCCAATGAGCATTTCACTGTCCAATGGTCATGCTTTAACTTTGCAATTTCTAGTATTACATTAGTATTGCGTCCTTCTCGTGAGTATTTAATAATTTTTGACTTTTATGTCTGAGTTAAATCTCTTTTTTGGCTCATTTTATCTGTAAAAGAAAACCTGCCTAATAATTCTGCACACCTGAATATAAGGTATTTTTCATTTCCAGCCTTCATGAACAATTATATATCACTTATAAATGATTAAAAACAATATTAATAGTAGTTATGAAGATTGATGTGCATTGGAATTGGTAAAATGTGCTTGGAAAAAAAATATGATTAGAAAATCAACTTGCCTAATAATTCTGCACACAGTGTATTTACAGTCAGCCATGATTTATTTATTCAGATAGCAGAAGTGTCTAGGGGCCAAAATCAAGCTCCTCCCTACATTTTTTCTTGTTGGAGAAGCAGTTTCACACGGATAACATCACAATAGGGAAGAAAAGACTATCACAACTACTGTTTCATGCTGACTTTAATATATATATATATATATATATATATATATAGCAAATTTATTAGACCACCTGTCATAATAAAGAGAAAACAAAAATATTTTAGAAATCTGTAATATGTAAAATACAAATTTTATTGGCAAATAACAAACTGAAACAACTAAATAGTCTTTTTCACACATAATAACCAAAAAATATATGTATTTTTATTTTGTATGGCCTCCTTTGGCCTTGATAACAGCTGGCATTGCTGAATTTTCCACAGTCTTTGTTGTTATTGAGTTTCTAGTTGCTCCCAAAGACTTGCGTTTGATGAAACTTTTGTGTGATCTATCTTTTAAATCTATTAAATCCCAACAATAATTATATTTTAGCATTAGAAACACTACTGTGACTACAGAGCTGACACATACTGCTGTGGATTAACCTATTCAGAAACATTAAAAAAAAAAATGATTTTGGTAATCACCAATACTGTTAGTTTAGGGCAGCTGTGGCACAAACCTTACATTGGGTGTTCATCTAATAAATTGAAGCACTATATATATATATATTAAAGACCTGACCAGGCAGCAATTTGAAAAATATAAAATATGTCTCACCAATGAAATCATTAGATTTTCCCATGTCATAATCCCAGACAGAGATATCCAAAGTCTTCTTCGCCAGTTCACCGTGCTTGATGTCATAGCTAAACTCCTGCAATTCCAAAACATCATCTGAATACTTTTTTGAACAACAAAAATAGCCATGACAGGTCCATTTCACAGGATATATGCCAAAAAAAACTTCCTTTCATTATAGTGTCAGAGCATATTAAAGCACTGTCATGGTGCCAAGTCAGTGTCGAGCGTGTCAAGAAGCTCACTGCAGGTCATTTCGCCAGAGACAGATAAAAAGAGAAAGAGTACCTCATTAAACTCAGGGTTAAGGGTCTTCTTCTTGATCTGAGTTTTATACTTTGCTTTCTTTCCCATGTCGGGCTTCAAATTACTGCAAAACAGCATGAAAATTCAGAGAAACAAAAACACAGCACATTTGTGATCATTAAATAAGCCTAATGAGTGTCGAAATCAATTCCACTAAGCAAATGAGTCTTCTTACAGAGAACATTTACATTACATTTTGAGAAGTACTTTTTGGTGATCATCTGTTTTTTTTTTTTTTTTTATTAGATTGTTATGCTTACATCTTTACAAAGGGGTCAGAATAACCATTCGAGTCCATTGCTGCCAGATGAGCACATCGAACTACACCCACAATCAGACGACTTTGTTGGCTGTTGTAGGTGAGAGAAACCAGGATACGTCCCCTCTCCTCTGCCTCTTCATCGTCCTTCAACTAAAAAATGCACACAAAAGATGAGTGAACATATGTGGACAGATGAACCGTTTGGTGACTTATAATGCACACTGTTTTGCAGGTGCAGTTCAACAAGGAGAAACAGAGGATGTCTTGCTTGACAGGAACAATGGTGATATTACCAGCCACAATCATGCTTTCTTGGAAATTGTATTGTATACTACATGTCAAAAGTTTGCAGCCTTGGTGAGCATAAGAGACTTCTTTCAAAAACCTTTTAAAAAAATCTTTAATTATTCCATTCTTTTGAACGGTAGTGTATTTTATTTTCATGTGTAATTCTCAAAACATATGATGCCATTACCTCTTCCTCATAGAGCGCCATGCCACGAGAAGCACCTCCGCCAGCGGAACGTTTCACCTGCTTACGAGGTGTGAAACACAGTCAATTCACTACAATGCCATCATTACAGTAAACTTTCCCCAAAACTGTTTACCATCCCCTCTTCAGCTTACCGGAATCACCCTCTCAAGACACACATTGAAGGTTTTCTTCTGGTTCAGCTTTAGTTTTTTCAAGACCACCCGTGTCTCGCCGATAAACTCATTATGGCCGAACTTGTCCTCATCACTGACAGAGAGCCTGCCAGGGAACAATGAGGATGCTGAACCTTTCCACTCTGGGAAATGTCACAGCTTTAATTAAGTCCACTGCAAACTATTCTAACAGAATACACCAGTGAGGCTTTGCAAGAATCTTCAAATGTATTGCAAGAAAATGCAACGATCAGCTCATTCCATCATGCAAATTACTTCATCCATTGAGGGAGGAGAATTGTAAACAATTAGCATTATGTTGGCCATTCACATTTACCTCTGAAAGCTTCAGTGCACTACTTACAGTAGAGCTAGTTTTACCTGAGAGTCTTTTTCTGCATGTCTTCATTAGTGATGCCATGGTAAATAAGGGTCTCGTTCCACACAGGGTTCAAGGTGGTACGAAGAGTCTTTGTTCTTAGCTTGTTTGACTAAGAGATTGACAAAACACCTTTGTGTATTCCGAGTTATCAATTTCAACAGCAATTTGTACATCTTTATGTTGCAGCTAAATTAGAGTAGGTATGTTTACATGCACTAATCTTCACCAATCGGAATTAAAAACATTCATATTCATTTACATTTGCATTACACGTATTCCAAACAAAACTTCATCTGATTCTGCTTCATCTCATCTGGCCCAGTTGCCATGTTAAAAACCGGAGAAAGCCACCGTGACTATTTCACTGGTGCCATCGCCAGCATAAATTGGAATTTTTGCCTTAAAGGATTAGTTCAGAATTCAAATTTTCTGATAATTTACTCATCCCCATGCCATCCAAGATGTTCATGTCTTTCTTTCTACAATTGAAAAGAAATGAAGGTTTTTGAGGAAAACATTCCAGGATTTTCCTCCATATAGTGGACTTCACTGGGGTTCAACGGGTTGAAGGTCCAAATGTCAGTTTCAGTGCAGCTTCAAAGAGCTCTACATGATCCCAGACCAGGAATAAGAGTCTTATCTAGTAAAATGATCGGTCATTTTCTAAAAAATAAATAAAAATTATATACTTTTAAACAACAAATGCTCTGCTCCAACTTAAAAATCGTCCAACATTGGGTTTTTTTTCTTTTTTACCTTTTTTTGTAAAGGCTGTTTGACTTAGTCTTTGCACGTTCACTTTGTAAACACTGGATCGTCGCTTCCACTTATGTCACGCGTGACCTTTCCAATGTGATTACGTAATGCGCATCGCAAAGCTAGTGCAAACTGAACATTTGTGGTTAATTTTTTTTTTTTTTTTTTTTTTTAAATGGCTGATCATTTCGCTAGATAAGACTCTTTAAAGCTTTACTGAAACTGACATTTGGACCTTCAAATCCTGGAATGTTTTTCTCAAAAACTGTAATTTCTTTTCGACTGAAGAAAGAAAGACATGAACATCTTGGATGACATGGGGGTGAATAAATTATCAGGAAATTTTCATTCTGAAGTGAACTAATCCTTTAATGGCATATCTTGCAAATATTTAGTAAATATTCAAATACTCTCCTCCACCGACCAGTCTGTAATTCGAAAAACGAAAATAAACATAAAAGCATCCGTAAGATGTAAAACTTGTGTAAATATACACATCACAGAACTGCGCATGTGCGCGAGGTACTTCTAAATTCGATTGAAAAGATAGTCGGATTCAAATGTTTATGCGCTTAATTTTTTCCTACTGATCTGATTCCAGGTCTACACCACCCCTTCCAATCCAATTGAAATTTAATTCAGATTGGGTCGATTGAAATGTTTACGTGACAGCATTTCAATCCGACTGAGCCGTCAATCCAATTGCTAACGGATATTTTGGTTCCATGTAAACATAGCTAGTGATATTTAAAATTAGCAGGATCAGTACCTTACTGGCTCCTGGAAGCAAGTGTAATTTCACATAAGGATCAGCCAGACCGTTGGAGTCCATTGCCTTCAGACCCTTCACCAAAGATGGAATAATTGCATGGTTAGCAGTTTTATGCATGGTGACATGATCCTTCTGAAACATGTTTTCAGTGCAGAAATAGATTGCATCGAAACTGCTTGTTCTAGGGTAGAAAGACAATACCTTTGCTTTGATTATATTGCAGTGCAGTTCGTTTTTCTCCTCCTCGTAGAGCAGACTGAACTCCAGCATGCCCAGAGTGGCTGGAAAGTGGACAACATAGTGTCAGAGAAATGAACAAAAAAAAGTAAAAAAGGCTGACACCAAAGAATAACAGTCTTACATCAGAGGCAAACACTCATCTGCTGATTTTATGCAATCTGTGATGCAAGACTTCCACGGTAAACCATTTTGTTCTGTATGGTTCCCATGGGGTACAAACATGTCCATATGTCAGTGCAAATTAGCATCTTACTGGCATCGTCAGAGTCATAGCTGTTGGCATCCTCTTCATCCTCTACGGTGGGGGGTGGTGGCTGGCGTGAAGCAGGAACGCTGTTGGCAGCTGGCAAACGTGCGTCGGGCTGCATAGCAGGTGGTGCCCTGGCCTCCGCTCGACTCACAGGATCTAGAATTTATATTAAGAGACATGCACATACTGTGCAGATTCTGTTGAACCAAAATCCATGCAATTGCTACAGTGTTCCACTTAAACATTCAAGGAAGGAAACAGTCACCAGGTTAAATACATCTAGATAAATACCTCCAGATGCATCAACCAACTCAAAAGAAGCCATTTAGCTGTTTTTATCCAAAGCAATATTATAGGTTCAGTCCCTCCGGAATAATGTGAGGTTAAGCACCTTAATCAATGGCGACAAATCAAAACCTAGTGGGATTCAAACCTACAACATGGGCCACATTTATAAAGAAAAATCCTAAATGTGAATGTACCACACTTTCCAAAATGTTCCTACAAATGACTGATACAATGCCCATACAAACAAAAATGTTCCTAAATGCATCCCACTTTATAAATCCGAGAGACGTGCACTTATTGTGCAGATTCTGTTTAAGAAAAATCTATGCAATTGCTACAGTGTTGCAGTACTAAAAACAATTAAGGAAGGGAACAGTAATCACCAAGTTAACAGCCAGATCGATAACTCCAGATGCATCAACCAACCCTAAGAAGCCATTTAGCTGTTTTTATCCAAAGCAATATTATAGTTTCAGTCCCTCCATAGCAATGTGAGGTTAAGCACCTTGATCAACGGCGACAAATCAAAACCTAGATGGTTTCAAACCTACACATTTTTGGTTACCAACCCAGGGGTAACATTTATAAAGATGTGCATTGAAAGATCCTAAATGTGAACGTACAACAATTTCCAACAAATAAATGATAAAAAACCCATGCGCACAAAAATTCCTAAATGCATCCCACTTTATAAATCTGATTGTGCAGATTCTGTTCCAAGAAAAATCTGTGCAAATGCTACAGTGTTACACTAAAAACAATCAAAGAATGAAAGCGTAATCACAGAGTTAAGCATCCAGATCGATAACTCTGAATGCACCAACCAATTGTAAGAAGCCATTTAGCTGACGCTTTTATCCAAAGCAATCTGCAGCACGCTTATTATAGGTTCAGTCCCTTCGGAGCAATCTGAGGTTAAGCATCTTGATCAAGGGCACAGTGGAGTCAAAGTTACCAGCCCAGGGGCCTCGTTTATAAAGACGCATTTAGAATGATCCTAAATTTAAACATACAACAATTTCTGAAATGTTGTTGATAAAATGTCCATGTGCACAAAAAATGTTCCTAAATCCCACTTTATAAATCAGAATTCATCTTAAATTCAAGCACCTACAGAACACCCAACAATATGCATAGTATAACTTATGTTTAAACATACACATATATATGTAAAAATGTCATGTATGAGCAGAAAATGTTCGTACGCATGCTCTTCAGTTAGGGCAAACATTGCATTTTCACATCCTTTTTATTATCCCGATTTGCTCCTCACTTTTGTTGTAGGATGAAATAAATGGAATTTAGAATCAAATCCGATCATATGTGTGTTTTATAAATGAGACTCTTAACCACAGCACAATCAAAGGATAATCTAAGTTTTATCATTTATGCTACATCTTGTGGATAATACACGAGTTGGATATTACTCTCACCTTTTTGTATGGAAGTCGTGGAAAAGGTCGACACCGGAGGTTTGGAGCTCAGAACCGGTCCTTCTCTCGTCACCACAGGTGGGTAAGTTTGTCCTTCAATGGGGACGTTGGACTGAATTGTGTTCCTGCTGAAAGTCTGTCTACCTCGGTCTTCTTCTAGGGCTCTTTGGGAACGCTCCTCCCGTTTGGGGGGCAACGTTTCTGCTGAGCATGGGAGAAAACGAGAAAATGATACTGCATGATCATAAGCCTCATTTCCTCCTAGTGATATTACGTGTTATTGAAATTCAGGACACTCACCAGATATCTGCTGCTCTCTGCCGGTGACCTGCATGCTCTCTGAAATGCAATGCAAATTTCCAGATTGAAAAAATATATCGGTTCCTTTGAACCGTGAATTATGAAAACATTACAATAAATTACTCATGCCTAGTGCGAATGCATTCAAAAAACTGCACTGTATTCAGAATTTGTAATTGGGAATTTGCAAAGCAATATTAAAATTGTAGAGTTAACCTCCATTTTTCGGCCTTGAAGGTACTGAAGACTCTTGAGCGGTTGATGGATTGGTAGAAGTTGGTGCACTGGTGGTACTGAGCGCTTTCTGATTAGAGATCGGTAAAGGAGCAGGTAAAACTTGCTGTGGCGAACCTTTGAAAAACCAGGCTCCAGACCGCTTCAGCATCTTGGAGAAAGAATAAATAGTCATTTGGCAACTTCAAAGTAATTTTAGTGCACTGATTTATTCTAATTGGCCACTACTAACACACATTTGTGCTCAGTTTAGCAAACTCTTGCTTGTGTGAGTGAATTTTAAGAGTCTGCTAAAGTAATTTTGGCTTAAAACAGACTACAGCCAAAGGGGAAAATGTAAATTTCATTTAAAAATCAGCCTCGTTTCTCCATCTTTGCTGTTCCACTTTCCAAGCTCCAAGTAATCTGATACGATGTGAAGTTACAAAAAAGCAAAGCAATTTTCAAACCTAATTGAATCTTAAGAGATAAAACATACATAACAACATTAGCTAGGATTCATAGACTCGGAAAAACACGGTGGATTGTTAACGTAGCCAAGTTATTGCAAAAACAATGCTGAATTACATAAGTTTGTATGTTTTCTTTTACAGCACCTGTGAATCTCATCTCAGCCAATTACCATCCAAATAAGCATCAGCTGGGAGCTGGAATGGCCGTATTATGAAAATGCAGGAACTCTGCTCTGTTACTATGAAATAAAATGTCAGTGGCTCAATGAATTAACTGTAAAAGGGATTCGGGCTCCACGATCTGGTTGCATTAAAGAGAGTCACATCTCCTGCTGCTACTGACCCCGTCTGACAACGAGACTAACCGTGACTTACATCATCAAAAAGGATGAATCATCTTATCACAGTCAAAGTGTCTTTGAAAGTCAAGAGGTGCTAAACTTCCCTATCCATTTATAACTCAGTAACAAACAGAATAATTATTCTGTGCAGCCACTGAAATATTATTAATAGAGCATGTCTTTAGGAGTTGATTTAAAAATGGTGTAGAACGAGATTTGTTCAATCAAATCAGACATGCACATCGCTGCATAAGCATTGCACCAAAAGCACAGCCATTAAAACAAAAGACCTTATCAAAGTCCCCCTGTGGTGTTTAAGACAAACCATGTGCAAATCCATAAGTCAACACCATTGCTGAGCATTTTCTATTTAAAACTGCAGTGATCTACTAGTGTTTACTTTAGTAAGTTGACCAAAGTGGATCTCTGAGCTTGGGCGAGTAAGTGGAGTCTGGGCTAATTAGCATATTCATAGATCCACGTATAATAAATGAAGCAAGGGTGTAGAGTTACATTCCATTCGGTTTTGGTGATAATTTTTGTTTATAAAGCATATCCAGTTGTATTTTTTTTCCAGAATGAGCGATCGCTAGATAAGACTCTTATTCCTCGTCTATAATCGTTTAAAGCTGCACTGAAACTGTCATTTTGACGTTCAACCGTTTGGAGGCCATTGAAGTCCACTATAAGGAGAATAATCCTGGAATGTTTTCATCAAAAACCTTAATTTCTTGACATGAACATCTTGGATGACATGGGGGGTGGACTAATCCTTTAAGGCATGAAGTTTTTTTTTTTTTTTTTTTCACAGGAAATTTTTTTTAAATGTGTCATTTTGGTGATCAAAGATGAGTTTTAAGGGATAAAATTATTCACTACAGGGGGACTTTAAATAGAAAGCACACCCTTTTCTAAGTATAAACCTCTGCAAAACATTCACAATATAAAGAATAATTCACCCAAACAGGAGAATTTTGTCATCACTCATGTTGTTCAAAACCAACATGTCATTTTGTTTCCATAACATTTAAAGAAAAGTTTTTTCTTCATGCAGCTCTTTTCCATAAAACGATGATTTATAGCAATCCCTGTGATTAAATGTAGACTTGTGCTTTTCCGATTTTGCATTTTCAAATCAGTGCACCACTTTTGGTTATGACCAACCAGGGTTATTATTGTTAAATAATAATAAATAAAAAAAAAACATAAAATAACTTTTAAATTTTTTTTTTATTTCAGCTAGTTGCCAAAGCAACATCTAGTTTTCATTTAAAGTTGAAGTACTAAAATAACTCAAATGTAATAAAGTAAAAAATAATACAAATTAATACATACTATCTAGACTAAAATGACAAAACACAAAAACTTTAATAAAAATGTAATCTTGTTCAAAATATTAACAAAAACTATAAAAAATAGTTTATCAATAGCAGAGTTTCCATTACAGATTTGTGCAAAACTTTTGCGTTATTTTCTAAATGTTGATAAAAAAAATTCTTTAAAAAAATTGCGAAATGCCGGGCATTTCCATTAACTGATGTTATATGTGACTAAAATGTAATTTTAGTCTTTCCAAAAATCATGGCAACGAATGTTAGTAGGTTTAAGTATTACAGCCATTGCACTTTATTTTTAATTGAAGGAGACACAGGCTTGTTATCCAAGCGTTAATGGCAAGGAAAGCCCCTTATACTTGGGATTGGCCACGTATGAAGTGTTTCTGGGTGTTTCTCCCTCCTATCTGCTTCGAGGTCTTGATACATTGTGGCATTTCTTTGTTGTTTAGAATCCAGTATTCCCATAATTCTTTTGTCTTTTATGAGTTTAATAAAGGACTGTCTCGTCTATCCAAACATACCGCGCCATCTTTAAAGAATGATCGACTTTCACGTACGCTAGGTGACCTGTAAATGCGAAAAAACTGTTTTTATTGCAGTTTTACAAAAATTCCTTTTTCTAATTGCCTAAAAAACTGCCTTATGCGTGCATAAAAACTTTTTTGTAATAAATGGGACTTTTATGCAAAATTGACGTGTTTCCAATGGGCATATTTTCAATTTGCACAATTTGAAGGGTAATGGCAATGCAGTTAGTGATATTAAAATAGCACTGCAACACAAAGGCCAATAGTGTGGTGTCAACATCAAACTGGCCATAACATGTCAGGCGATTTGAGAGCTAAATAAATAAACAAGTTAAATTTAGGTCTGTTCTTAACAAGGCTGTAACCATGTTTTGAACATTTGGGGGGACCAAAATTTTGTTTTGTTTTTTTGTTAATGGGGGGGGGGGATTTTTACTTAAAAAAATAAATAAGAACGGTAAAAGAAGTTCTAGGTCTGATTATAGCCTGTAGTTATGAAGTAGTCCATTTAAACTCTTTGCAAATAATAATTTATTTATAAATATGATTAAATTTACTCTTGTTTGTATGTATAATATGTCAAAAAATGCAAAAACAGTCTTGTCACATTCAGTCATGTATTTAAATGATAGCATATTTTCTATTCAAAATGGAGAAATTCCATAAAAAGTTGAGTATTTTGAATCACTGTATGTTATTGTGGGTCATTAAACATATCCATCATAAAATAGTCGTCAAATATTCAATGTTTAGCTACTTATATCTTACCACGCAGGCACACAAGCACTATTTCACAGTAAAAACTAAAAGCTTCGCAAATTCACACTTGTCTTCAATGAACAGTAAGCCCCGCCTTCTTTGATCTGATTGGCCATCATTTTGACATTGACGAGCGCTGTTAGACAGCAGAGGCAGACCAGCCTAAAAATGTAACTTTTTAAACTGTCTGTCATCCTAACAGTGGTGTGTAATGGCGAGCAGCATGAAGAAATATCAAATATTGGAGGGGACAATTTAGTCATTTCCGATTATTGAAGGGGACTTGTCCCTCTCAGTGCCTACGGCCCTTCCTAATAGAGATCGATTATCATATGACTTCACAAGGCTAGTACACAAGTCTACTTTAATAATACTTTTATGCCACTTTTTGCCTTTTTTGAAGCTTGACATTCATGGTCACAATGAACTGTTATTGTCGGCTCAAAAATTCCCCCTTTGTGTGAAAAAAAAAAGCGAATAATGACAATTTCAGGTTTGCATCTCACCTCTTTTTGCTCACAGCAGATTTTGCACAGCCATTTCGGACTGGAACGACTGATGCTTTGAACGCCGCACTTAGTGCACATGTTCTGTGGGGGTGAAACACAAACAAGCCTCAGGAGGCTGCGCAGGTGTAAACGCACTCAGATGGCATTAACCTCCTCTGGAGTTCCATCACTACTGAAAAACAGGCCACACACTAAATATCCCCTGCGGGATCAATAAAGAGTCTATTGATCTTTGTGTCATGTGCCAAAAAAACAGGCCTGTGCATTGCGACTGTGTCTTTATTTTCGATCATGTAGACTGATTGGCATCCCTCTTAAATGTGCACGTGGCTCTGTAATGGGCAGGGCATAATAAAGATAAGTGCATATCGCTCATTCATTTCTGCTTGGTTATTTTTGGACCATCATTATTGGAAGACGTGCATTAGATAATTGAATGAGGTCGAAGGCTCTGAACTGGGACACAGTTTATGTCTACCTTTTTGCACTCAGCACACACGACCGCGCTGACGCCCGTGAGGCCGAACTGCTGGCCGCAGAGTAAACAACGGGAGTAGCCGTCACCGCAGGCCGTCCGCTTCATGCTGTCCAGGCGATTTACTAGACGCCTGCGGGACGAAACACGACAAAGTATAACGTCAGCACACTCTCCTCCAAGTGGTTAAATACAAATGCATTGATGTAAAGAACTGTGAGTGAAGGCGTTTTGCAAGCAAAGTGCTGAGACAGAGAAAGAAGGTAGTACACTTCTTGTTAAGTTAGCACTATTAATTTCTTCCACTACATTCCTCGGCTGACTCTTGGCTTGTAAAAAAGCTTAAACACACTCGTCTTCTCAATCACTTGGACAGATGTGCTTGGGCTCGATTGCTCTGCAGAATGAGCGGAAACTCTGAACCAATGTCCCTCTGTCACGGGGGCTCAGGTGTTCGTCAATATTGCTTTTGTCCAGTCCAGTTCTGTGTGAGCTAATGTAATAGCATTCATAGAAGGGAGCTGACCCTGGGGTTTTTATGGTGGAGTGAATGGTCAGAAAAATCCTTTTTGAAACGTCATTATTTTTGCAAATGCGTTTGTGTGGTTAGCATTGCAGAAATTACACATTGCTCAAGAAAAGTCAAGTAAAGTCATTTATTTATACAGCGCTTTATACAATACATATCGTTTCAAAGCAGCTTCACGGTGTTAATGATATATAATTCATCAATTATGAAACAAATTCAATTTCAGCTGTAAAGCAGCTCTACAGAAGACGCTGTCATTATTCAGAGCAAGTCAGTTTAATGTTGATTTAGTTCAGTTCAATAACAGTCAATGTTCCAAAGTTAGTGTCATTATTCAGCTCAATTCTACAGAAGAGGATTAGGGCCAAGCAATAATAAAAAAATAAAACCATCTTGAGATTAAACTCATTAAATTATAAGAAAAAAGTTGAGATAAAATGTTGAGAATAAACTCTTTAAATTACGAGAAAAAACTCATTAAATTAAAAAAGAAAAAGTTGAGATAAAATGTTGAGAATAAACTCGTTAAATTACAAGAAAAAACTCGTTAAATTTCGAGAAAAAAAAATCGAGATAAAATGTTGAGAATAAACTCTTTAAATTACGAGAAAAAACTCATTAAATTAAAAAAGAAAAAGTTGAGATAAAATGTTGAGAATAAACTCATTAAATTTCAAGAAAAAAGTCGAGAAAATGTTGAGAATAAACTTTAAATTACGAGAAAAAATTAATTAAATTTAAAGAAAAAGTTGAGATAAAATGTTGAGAATAAACTCATTAAATTTAAAGAAAAAGTTGAGATAAAATGTTGAGAATAAACTCATTAAATTTCAAGAAAAAAGTCGAGAAAATGTTGAGAATAAACTTTAAATTACGAGAAAAAATTAATTAAATTTAAAGAAAAAGTTGAGATAAAATGTTGAGAATAAACTCTTTAAATTACGAGAATAAACTCATTAAATTTAAAGAAAAACGTTGAGATAAATGTTGAGAATAAACTCATTAAATTTCGAGAAAAAAAAATCGAGATAAAATGTTGAGAATAAACTTTAAATTACGAGAAAAAACTCATTAAATTTCAAGAAAAAGTCGAGATAGAATGTTGAGAATAAACTTGTTAAATTACAAGAAAAAATTCGTTAAATACATTTTAACGAATTTTTATTTTTTAACGAACATTTTATTTTTACATTTTAACGAACATTTTATGTTGAGAATATTTTCTCGAAATTTAACAACATTTTTCTCATTATTTAATGAATTTGTTTCATAATCTAACGACCTTTTTCTCGTAATTTAATGAGTTTATTCTCAACATTTTATTTAAACTTTTTTCTCGAAATTTAACGAGTTTTTTCTCAAAATTTAACAACTTTCATCTCAAGATGGTTTTATTTTTTTATTATTGCTTGACCCTAATCCTCTTTTGTACAAATACAGTTTAAATTTGATTCTCATCTGCATTAAATCTATAATATTAATGAATATTAATTGACCAGATGTTTCTCCTAAAATGCCATGTGATGAATTAAAAAAAAAAAACATATGACAATTTTTGATATAAAATAAAACTACAGAGCTAAAAATTAATCATGCTGATACCATAAAACAAAATCTAACAAGCAAGATGCTTCAGCAAAGTCTATTTGTCTTTCTGAAACAGACATTTGGGATAATTGTTTTGTTGATTTTTCATATCTCAAGAAACTTAATAGAGTTCTCCATTATTATTTACTTTACCTAAAATATCAAAGTTGTCTCAGTTGTTACTCTATTTTTTTGAGATGTAAACACATTAACCTGTGTTTTGTTGACTTATTGAAGTGTTCATGTGTGATATGTAACAGGAAAGCATAATTTAAGAGCATCTAGACAAACTGTATCGCAAACTCCGGCTCTTTCTTGAACCAAGAAATTATAAAATTGTGTTCTTGTCTGTGCCGATAGCCTTGTGGGCAGCACACCGACATATAGTGCTGTTGCGCTTCGGGTGACCCGGAGCTTTCCCAATCCTGTCCCCCTCTCTCTCTCCCACATTTAATGCTTCCTTGCTGAATAAAAGTATTCACATCTTTAAAAAAAAAAAACTAAAAAACTTTTTGGGTCTCTTACTGACCCAAACTTTTAAATGGCAGTGTACTTGCAATAAAAAAAAGATTTTTTTCTGGGTCTATCTTACAAAATAAGTCTCACTGGTGTCTAGGAGAGACAACTGAGTTAAAGAGATCTCAATTGGGAAAAGAACAAAAGGACGACTTCAAGTCAATATCTCACCCAATCCTCTCTTGCTCCATGGCCTCCATCATCTTGGCTCTCGCCAGCACATTGTTGATAATTTCCTTCTCCTCGTCCGTCAGCTCCTCGGCTCCGACGTTGGACTCCATCTGCCTGCCGTACATCTCACAGCCAGTCCTAAAACACGCAAGCACAATAGTCAAACACATCTGCAGTGCCGAATGCTCAAATGCACAACCAAATACACCCATCTGTCCTTATTATTACCCAATCACGATCGACAACAGAAGGGATTTTAGTCCTGTGCATACGGAGACGCATCAGTCAGGAAATCATTTTTTAAAGGTAGAGCAATTACAACAGCTGTTTTTGTGCTTTATCTCCAGTGAAAGTGAAATCTACTCGATGCCTTTTGACATTACAGCATGTCATATCATTAATGAGTCAATGCACCGCTCTTTCCGGAGTGTTGGGCAAATTCTATTTCGTCCCCACAGAGACGCTTGAACCGCTGATTGAAAATGTCGAGGTGACAGAGGACATGACTGATTGCCATCTGGGGGTGAAATGAAGAGGAGGAGGACACGGAGACTGAATAAAGGGGAAATAGAAGGAGAGTGATGATCAGAAATTACATCACACTCTCACCAGCACGGTCACTATTCATCTCATCAGCCGTTTCCATAGAAAGCGCGTCCATCACGTACAAGCATGCATTCCTGGCGTCTCCAAGGGCCTGCTGGTTCTTCAAAGGCTGCACTAAAACCATCATCCAAAATCAAATGTGTTTGCATTAGCTGTGCTGAAAACCCTGCTGAGATTAATACGAAATGCTGACGCTGACAAAAATGTCAGCCTTGCGCTTAAATGTAAACGCCTGCAACTGTAAACGAAGCTATATACAAATAACATCCAATGCAGACGGAGACACATTTATGGAACGATAAACAAAGAAAAGAAAGCGGAAGACATTTTGCTCACCAGCTTAACCAGATTTATTACAAGCAACACATTTTCTCTTGGCACTGAGCACATTTTTTGGGCCTCTGAATAAAAGCAATTTGTAAGAAATCATCTATGATTATGTGTGCAAGCTTGGATTTGGTTATAATTTCTCGCACTCACGCACCAAAGTATTTTCCATTTATTCGATGTGGATGTTTCACAGCTTTTTGCCAGTCTATTATTAACATGCAAAAGCAACATCTGCAAAACCATTTGTCACAGACTATAATAGATTAGGAGCCAGTCTATGTCTTTCTGGTAGGGTCAGATGTTGGGACAGTGCATCATTGTGCCCTAAATGACATTTTCTATGCTGGGATGTTCAGGACATTGACTGCATTATTGCATTAATGGCTAAATCAAATTCAATATCACTGAGCCATGAAATCTAGACAGTCTCATAAAAAACAAGCACAGCTGCCAAAAGAGAACAGTTATATGTTAAACATATACATATATATATATATATATATATATATATATATATATACACACACATATATATATATATATATATATATATATATATATATATATATATATATATATATACACACATATATATTATATATATATATATATATATATATATATATATATATATATATATATATATATATTATATATATATATATATATATGTTAAACATCTAATAATAACTGGAGATATATTTAAAAAATATCCTGGCTCTTCCGAGTTTTACAATGATAGTGAATGGGGGGTGAGATTTTGGAACCCAAAAAATCCATCCATCATAAAAATAATCCATACTATATCCCCCAAATCTATGGGGTATTTTGAGCTGAAACTTCACAGACACATTCAGGGGACACCTTAGACTTATATTACATCTTGTAAAAATGTAAAAAAACGTTCGATGGCAACTTTTAAATATATCTCAGATTGTGTTGGTCTGAAAAAAGATAGTCATATACACCTAGGATGGCTTGAGAGTGGGTAAATCATGGGATAATTTTAATTTTTGGGTGAACTAACCCTTTAAGGAACCCAGAAACCAAAACAGATCTGAAGAACCTATAATGAAACAGCAAGAACATTTATAATCTTCAAAGAACATTAATGAAAGCAACTTGCTGCAAAGAACCAGTTATTTGTAACAGAGATGGAGGCCAGCAGACCTTCATTGGCAGTCTGATTTCACATATTAAAACCTAAATGCCACATCATTGTGCCCTGGAACCAGATTAGACATTTGGCACATATAACCGAGTCGGTTTGATCAGCGATGTCAGCACGCCTGGATTTGGCAAACGCCACTTCTTTTCCACACCTGCCTGCGGTTGCCAACATCCCTGCGCACATCCACAATCTATATCCTCAGCTGTTCCAGCGTGGCTGATATTATTGCCTATAATACACTCTAGTGAGCTCTTGTGCTGTGATTTATATACGCCCTGGGGCTTGCAGACCCCCCAACCACACGGCCGCCTCTAGCAAAAACACCTGCTCCATTCGTCCACATACACTTTTTCCAAACCAGTCCCGAAATTCCAGAATACAGTAGGCCTATTTAAACATAAGTAATCTTACTTCAAACCAGCAGAATGCCTCAAGCAGGTTAACGAGATGTGGGATAATGATGCTTGGATTAATTGGGGCCGTTATTCATCGAGTGGGTGGTGAACGGAAAGATGTGCTGGGACGCCTGTAATCATATCAAAGAAGAATAAATGGACCAAAAGAAGTTTTACACATGATGATTTAGATGCTTAATCATGTAAATTGTGCTGTTGTTTGCATCTTTTTGTAATTTGGATAGATTGTGTTGCATATTGCATGTGGCAACAATAGTCATGGAAAGACATTATTTGCTCACCCTCACCAATTTAAGAAAAGAACTAATAACAAATGACGAAAACAACAAAATTACTAAAACTTTAACTAAAATGAAAACAGAAAATGTAAAAATAAAATCCAAAATATTAGCATATTAAAGGGTTAGTTCACCCAAAAATGAAAATTATGACCCAGCCTCATGTCGTTCCAAACCCGTAAGACCTTCGTTCATCTTCGGAATACAGTTTAAGATATTTTTGATTTAGTCCGAGAGCTTTCTGTCCCTCCATTGAAAATATATGTGCAGTAGACTGTCCAAGTCCAAAAACGTAATAAAAACATCATCAAAGTAGGCCATGTGACATCAGTGGGTTAGTTAGAATTTGTTGAAGCATCGAAAATACATTTTGGTCCAAAAATAACAAAAACTATGACTTTATTCAGCATTGTATTCTCTTCCGGGTCTGTTGTGAATTCACGTTCACGACTCCGCTTCTTCTTCTTAACTGTTTTACGGCGGTTGGCATCCAGCTTATTGGTGCACTACCGCCCCCTTCTGCTCCGGAGTGTGGTTCACGACTCCGCAGTGACGCTGCTGACGTGTTTTCCGGTGCGCCCAAGCTTCGTTTACAGTCTGAGGGACACGCACGCTGTATTCAAGCTATTCTACATTGTTTGTATTTTGGTATTACTATATTTTTTTAAAATGGTGCGTAAGTGTGCATGTCGCGGATGTCCTAATCGCCAAAAACAACCACGGCGACGTAAAAGTGCATTACCAACGCCCACAGATGAAAGGATTCAATGGAATCAGTTCAATGGAATCAATTCAAAGGAAAGGATTCCAGAAGAGAAGACAATGCTGAATAAAGTCGTAGTTTTTGTTATTTTTGGACCAAAATGTATTTTCGATGCTTCAACAAATTTGAACTAACCCTCTCATGTCACATGCACTACTTTGATGATATTTTTATTACCTTTCTGGACATGGACAGTATACCGTACATACATTTTCAATGGAGGGACAGAAAGCTCTCGGACTAAATCAAAAATATCTTAAACTGTGTTTCGAAGATGAACGAAGGTCTTACGGGTTTATTACGAGTCATTAATGACATAATTTTCATTTTTGGGTGAACTAACCCTTTAAAGATACTAAAATAACACTGCTACAGGAACTTTAGCTATCTTTTTAAAACATCAAAAGCTGGCATGCTTCAGTGTTGTAGTGCGCACTTGGCATTAAGCTCCATGTGCATTAAGCCATGTTGCTAATGTGGGAGATGAGGATTCAAATCCAGCTTGACTTTCCACCACGTTGTCGACATCATTTCTCATTTGTCATCTTTTTACTTTCAATAAAATGGCCAAAAAAGTTATTTACAAAATGTACATCGATTTTTCTGCATACATAACCAATAAATCAGGTGTTGGGAAGCTTTCATAACAGGAAAGAAAAGGCGCGCTTAGCAAGCAGCTCCGGAACACAGCGATGCCAGGTTTGCCTTGCTGCGCTGCCAAGAGGAAAAACCCATGTCACTTAGAATTCATCAGCAGCTGCCGAGGAGGAGAAGCGTCACTAGCCCACGGAAATGCTCCACAAATTGACGTGAAGTAAAAAGAAACTGAGGCGTTTTAGCTCCACAATACAATTTGGTACTCTCAGGGATTTTACAGTGTGCTCCCTGTGCACTTGTGAGTGAGTGTCTGTGCATTGCAAAAGGCCCAACGACCTGGAAAAATTTGGATTTGAACAAAGCCCCCCAAAAAACGCATTCTCTTTTTGCAGGAAATAGAGATGATAAGATCTTACTTAATCAATTTAATGAATTGCTTAATGAATCAATCTTACTTAAGAAAAACAGAAAAGAAAGGCTATATACGTGACACTGAAGACTTGATTTATAAAAAGCATTTAATGCTCGCTTTGCAACAAGATGAGTTGCATGTGACATTTCTGATAATTCACCAGCATGATGCAGTCATGGAAAGCACATGTATAAAATTTTAAAAAGCCTTGATACACTGTATCTGACCTACTTAACTTATTCCTGTAACATACACTCTTCTCACAGAATGCACACTAACACAACATCAGCATCAGCACGCACAAGATCATCCACCTACTCTAGACGTTGAGAGCTTCACTGGTGAGAAGCGGCTTACCAGATTACTGAGAACCCCAACAAGTTTACCCTTTACCGCCATTTTGATGAGTCTTCCTTTGAGTTAACGGATGCAGAATAGTGATAAATCCACAGCTGTGTGGATGCAGAGCTGACAGTGGACTGTCAAAGAGGGTTACCCTTATTTTTACACGCCTCTGAGCGGCGAATGTATTCAATGGGGGAGATATTTTCTACGCAGCCCTCAGCAAAGTGAGAGGAGTACCTCAAGGCTCTGTTTTGGGACCTCTCTGATTATAGAGTAAAAGGTGAATGTTAAAGTCAGCATTAAATAATATACGTTTCTGGTCTTATTGTGAATGATTTAGTGGTGCACAATCGCCTCTGATGGCTTCCCTGACATACAGAAACCACATTTCACCATCCAAACAATTCCTGATGGATAAAATAATGCATGTTCCCCATCTTAATGTGAATTATTCATTATTTGCACATTATTTCAAAGTTTTCCTCAAAACTGTAATAACTTGCTCTGCTTTGGCTGACGTCACCAGAAACCACTTTTCACAGTCCAATCATTTCCTGATTGATAAAACCAACTCTTATGCTGTATTTTTTTTCTGTTAGACTTATGTCACAATATGGAAGGAAAACATTGCAAATGCCACTTCATGCTGACAAGTTTTTAAGTATCTACACTACAAATCAATGCACAGGGACGTTATACCCAGATGCGAGACGTCCTTGGCCATCTGTCTGCGGTAGGTAAGCACACAGCTGGTTCTTCAGTATTTCATTAATGCTATAGCTTACCATGCCTCTAATATAGTGTAGGGGGCATCCAAAGAGGATTTACCAAAGGTTTCATTTCATCACTTTTCACTGAAAGAAAAGAACAGCTAGATGTGAAAAATTACATTTCATTATGAAAATCTATTAGCAATAAATGCTTTCTTTTCCACAAAACATGGGAATTATTAACCCTATAAATCATACTGTATCATATGTGTTACGCAAACGTGTCTAAATTATCAACACGATCAAAATGTTGCTAAAAAATACCCTGTTTTACACAATCTCCATGCCTTCTGTCATCTATTTGATAGTTTAGACTTTTTAGCAAGTAAAAGGCATTTTAGTATCATTGTAAAAATGTTACCTTTCAGGTCATAGATCACGTGTCACTTTTGCTGTGAAATCTTTACTGATTTTAAAAGTAAATGTAAGAATAACTTTTAAATTTTTGGTAATATTTCAAGATGAACATTTACTGGACTGAAGTAAAGTATATTTACTTGATTATCCAAACATAATTATTTAGAAAAAATGTGTCAAGTATAATACATCAGGCCATATAATGATCTTTAATTCATCATTGTATTGCTTTGCATTATATGTTATAAATGCGTTTAAATCTTATTTAAGACATGTTTTCTTATTTAAGACAAATAAATGGAAGATATAGAGTAAGAACTGATATTTATATGTATTTTAAGTAATCTGCTATAGAAGATCTCATTGATTTACATTAAAAGCTATCAGAATTTCATCTTACATTTTGGCCATATAAATAGCATCTGCGCCAAGTCGCATAGTTTTGCTCAGTTTGGGCTTCAGAGTAAAAGGTGTTTTTATTCTGCTCAAGTATTAACTCTATACTACGGAAGAGGATTAGGGCCAAGCAATAACAAAAAATAAAACCATCTCGAGATTAAAGTTGTTAAATTTCGAGAAAAAAGTCGTTAAATTTCAAGAAAAAAGTCGAGATAAAATGTTGAGAATAAATTCATTAAATTGCGAGAAAAAAGTCGTTAAATTACGAGAACAAATTCGTTAAATTATGAGAAAAATGTCGTTAAATTTCGAGAAAAAAGTCGAGATAAAATGTTGAGAATAAACTCATTAAATTACGAGAAAAAAAGTTGTTAAATTACGAGAACAAATTTGTTAAATTATGAGAAAAATGTAATTAAATTTCAAGAAAAAAGTAATTAAATTACGAGAACAAATTCGTTAAATTATGAGAAAAATGTCGTTAAAATTTGAAGAAAAAGTCGAGATAAAATGTTGAGAATAAAGTCATTAAATTACGAGAAAAAAGTTGTTAAATTACGAGAACAAATTCGTTAAATTATGAGAAAAATGTCGTTAAATTTCGAAGAAAAAGTCGAGATAAAATGTTGAGAATAAAGTCATTAAATTACAAGAAAAAAGCCGTTAAATTAGGAGAACAAATTCGTAATTTAACACATTTTTTCTCAAGAGTTTATTCTCAACATTTTATCTCGACTTTTTTCTCGAAATTTTACGAGTCTTTTCTTGAAATTTAACAACTTTAATCTCGAGATTATTGCTTGGCCCTAATCCTCTTCCGTATCATACTATATAAAAGCCTGATGTATCAAATATAATAACAAAAAACATGCAAACATTTTTTTTTTTTTTTTAGATTTTTGTCTAAAGTCTCAAAAAATTGTTCCATTTTCTGACTATTATTTTACATGTCAGGCTTTACAGGGTTAATACTTACAGCAGTGATCAATTTAGCTGTAGAGTATCTAACATTGCCTACATTTAATTCTCAGCACTAACTTGAGTAAGTACAAGACTTAATGGCAGTGTCTAAAGTGCTAACAGTCATGTTCTGGATGCTTTGTATTTCCAGTTCTGAGAGCTGAGAGCAAAGGCAGCCACTAATCATACACATAGCCAGTCAGGCGTTAAGGGATTAGAGAAAGATCTGAGCTGAAAGAATGCTGGAGTTTAGACTATGACTATAAGAAACCTGGATGGGACGCAATCATGACCTATTCTTCAGCCTGTGGTGGCTCGAGGCCGTGCGCACTGCATGCAACATAATTCACATTTACTGAGACTGACTTTGTTTTTCAATGATCAGACTCTAAAATGTTGCAATGCTTTGATATGCAAAGGAAAAAGGTATTTTTAAGATGAAACTTTCTCCTGTTTAAGAACAAAGAACTGTTTTCCATTGTAGATGTGTCTGTCAAGCAAAATGTATTGCCTTTGAATGCCGTCAGATCCCAGTCTCGCACACAAAAGCACGGCCCAGAGAGAAAAGACTCAACTTCCCATTACATAACACACACTCATCATGAGCCTTTTGAGGATGTTGTTCAAAAGCCCTATGAGCTGTTCACAACTATTTGATGTGCTGTCTCATTTGATGCTAAGCAACTCAAAGCCGATTTGAATCTAAAAACTACACAACCTGCCGTGAATGATGTGAAATTTAGCTTAACACCCAGAAAGCTTTTGCATTACAACATTTAAAGGGGACATATCACGAAAATCTGACTTTTTCCATGTTTAAGTGCTATAATCGGGTCATCTACCAACCCAGTAACCTTTAGTTCATCAAGCCTTTCTCTGCAAGCATCTAAAAAAATTATTTTACTCCCCTAGTGACGTAGAAGGGGATCTTATTATAATATTACCGCCCCTTAATCTGCACTTTCCACCCATGGCGCCACCCACCATTTTGTTTTTGCAAGCGACAACAGTGTACCAGTTCTAACACCATGGCGGAAGTTCGAGCAAAGCATGCTAACTGTTCTTTTGGTTTGTCGGTTAACTGACAATCCTCATTTCGTCTGCGTGAGATTCTCCAGCTTTGTTGTTGTTGAGCTGTTAAAGCTCCGCCCTCTTCTGGAAAGGAAGCACATTTGCATTTAAAGGGACACACACAAAAACGGTGTGTTTTTGCTCACACCCAAATAGGGGCAAATTTAACAAGCTACAATAAATGATCTGTGGGGGATTTTGAGCTGAAACTTCACAGACACATTCTGGAGACACCAGAGACTTATATTACATCTTGTGAAAAGGGGCATCATAGGTCCCATTTTGCCCACCAGCAAACCAAACTCCACCAAACTCATGCACAAAGTCGGGATCAATTCCAAACACATCACGTAGCATTAATTGCACAACATGCATGAACGTCTCTGCCATCTGTGTTGAAGCATCTGTGCATACAGTACTCTACAGTGATGTCTAATAATAGAGCTCGCTGCCACGATCGGTCCAAGATTTTTACAAACATTTGTTTTAATGCAAATTATCCATCAACGCTTTTATAGACATGCATATCAATCATCAAGCTCCTCCTGAACGAATGCATTTGGAAAATGCAATTAAATGCAAGGTCTCTGTGCACATATAGCAAAACACATTCAGGACTATCTGAATATTTGTGTTGAATTAAAAGAACCCTGTAAGTTGATGCAAGCTGTCAGTGGTGTGAAGTCACTCACCGCCCCTGATGGTGAGATGCTCTCCTCGGCTCAGCAGCAGTACAGATGAAGATGTGTCTCTCTCTCCTCCACACTGGTGCAGGAATGATGCTTTAATACTGTCTTTAGGGAGAAGAAAAGCCAAACCCCCACCCCCTCCTGTCTAACCGAGCTGCGCTGCGATCCAATGAGAAAGAAAGAGCAGAAATCATTTACGCGGCACATACCTGATGATGATGATGGTAGTCAACAATTTTTTAAATCCACCTCCTCAACCTGCCTGCCTTCCTATAGGCCTATAACTCATTTTGTATTACTACTATTATTTGTACACATATATAGCAACATTCCATTTTCTATACATCTCATCCAGTTCTTTTTTCTCACAAGAACGCCTTTCTTTTTTTTAATCACTGTCTTTTACCTCGGCTCATTAGTTTTAAAAGGTCACATTCGCCTCTGTGCGAGTGAAATGACCAATTATGCTATAATTTGTTATAATTAGAAATAGTGAGCAAATTTACAGTCGTCAGTGAACGAATGACATCATGTGATTCTACTGCCCCCTTGTGATTATATTTGTAGTGAATTATCCTTACAAAACATTTACCATGGTAACCACACTCTGTCAAAACACTAGAGTTACTACAGAAAAACTCTGAGTAAAATAATGACAAAAAGGCAGCTTATTGGACACGTGATAAAATCATAACACATTAGATTTGCTGTTGTTAAACTATTAAAAATTATTTCTGGTAATTGAAATAATACTGAAATAAAATAAAATAATAATAAACTTGAATGAAATTTTATTTTATTTAAGATTAAGTTTAAAATTCCTAACAATGAAATTTAAGTCATGCTAAATGGAAATATATTCGACACAAAAACTAGTAAAAAATGACTAAAGCACAAAACAAGATTATTAAAATATAAATTATATATGAAAAACCTGAACGTTATAAAACTTAAATTAGAAATTTGCCTGAAATAAAATAACTTTAAGTAGTACAATTACTAAAATGAAATAAATATAAATTAAAGCTAAATAGGAACAAAAATATAAAAAATCCACTTAAATTATTAAAATTTTAACTAAAATTTAAATGAAAACAGAAGCCATAAGAATAAAAGCAAATAAAAAAAAATACTACTAAAATTTAAATATCAATTAAAGCTTAATGGAAATATTTAAAACAAATAAAAATGAGAAAAGCATTTCAAATTATTAAAAAAAAAATGTATTTTTATATATATATATATATATATATATATATATATATATATAAATATATATATATATATATATATATATGTAAATATATATATATTTATATATACATACACATACATATATATATACACATACACACAAACACACATAAACACATACATATATATACATACATACATACATATATACACATACATATATATATATATATATATATATATACATATATATATACACACACACACACACACACACACAAACACACATACACACATAAATATATATATATATATACATACAAATATATACATACATACATACATAATAATTATAAATTAAACATAAGATAAAAACGAAATATTAATAAAGAAATAAATATTAATAAATACTATATAATATCAGAGCACCACATATACTGAAAGTGTGATCATTTGTGACTGCTGTTGCTTAAAAACATGGTGGTTCCCACCGTGGTTCGATTTCCCCTCAACATGTCCGTCGGTCTGTAATATTTTGGGGATAGGATTCATTCAGACGCTGGTCTCAGGTCAGTGATCCTGTTGTACAGGGGTCAAATGAAATGAAAGTGGAAGATGAAAGTGAGCAGAATGAGAAAATGCTTCACATGAACCAAGAGCATCTCGAGAGGCACAAGAGACGGTAACGCCGGCCTCATGTCACTCAACAGCAGGAGAATGAAGACACACATTGAAATAATGACACTGTCAGAGTGATCTGACTCTTTACAACTGCTTTTCTTATTAACTAACGTTAACAAAGATGAATAAACACTGTAAAAATCCGTATTGTTTATTGTTAGCTAATGCTTTAACGAACTAATGCAACCTTATTGTAAAGTGTTACCAGAATATGTCTAGCAGACACTCTCTGGCGTCCCTCATCTGGTCCTGAATCTCCAAATGCTCTTTAAGCAGAGCCGCTCTTCATTATCAAACACAGGACTGCATCTCTAGACGGACGGCAGGTTAACCTTTTCCAGTTTTATCAGGACGGCAGTCAATAACGTCTCGCGGCTCCTCGGGGGTCCGTGTCCTCGTCTGCTCCGGCCCGATATCTCATGTGTTCGGTTCTAAAGGTTCTGTCCAAACAAGGCCATAATTAAACCTCAAACATGACAAGCAGCTGATTATTCTCAAGTAAAATCATTTCTAAAGATGACTAAAAACATCAAATGCTGCTTTTCTTTTCTATTATTAATTTAGTGAAATAATACATAAAAGTAACTGTATGTAAATATGCATCTTGTGATTTAAACTAAAAACCTTGGATGCAATTAAACGCACCAGCATGTGCACAACACTGCATTACTTATTAACATTCATGTTGTTTTAATTACAACCCAGATTTTGCTCTCAAAGCTCATGAGATTTAATGCAGTTCTTATGTTAATAAAAATAGACACAAATGATTGTCATACAGTAAGAGGTTACAGCTATGGCAGCTCAAATCATTTGGTGTTGAGAAATATATCTTTTGATTGCAGAATTGGCAAATTTGAGCGAAGTTTGAGATCTTTTATGAAACTGTGAGATTGATCTTTTTATCAGGAGAAACTTCAGGCTTCAACAACAACAAAAAAGTCTCAGTTGTACATTTATATTTATGCATTTAGCAGATGCTTTTATCCGAAGTGACTTACAAAAGAAGAACTAAAGCAATTTGTCAAAGAGCAAACAATATAAAGTTGTTCCAAACCTGTATGAATTACCTTCTTCTGCTGAACACAAAAGAAGATATTTTGAAGAATGTCGGTAACCAAACAGTTGATGGACTCAATTGACTTCCATAGTATGGGGGGGGGGGGGGAAATACTATGGAAATCAATGTTTGGTTACCGAAAATATCTTCTTTTGTGTTCAGCAGAAGAAAGAAATTCATACAGGTTTGGAAAATAATTTTCATTTTTGGGTGAATGAGAAACTGTATTCATCTGCTTTCCTGTACATAGAGGGGGCAGAGTGGGGTAAGATGAGCCAGGGGGTAAGATGAGCCAGTGGGTAAGTTGGCCCACCCCCTGTATCTTGGCAACTGTACACATTTATTGTCATGTGACCATATATTTTGAAACCACCCAACATTTCTGCCAGACTGTGGAATGGAAAAGCACATGGGAGGAGTGGAAGGCGCCCATTCACTTTAAAAACTTAGGCTTGTCAAAGTAAAATTTTAGCATAACAGATGTAATGGCTGCAGTATAAAAGCAAATGCTGCATATCGGTGACTTAGCAACACTTCAGACAGCGCGTGATGCCGTGATCTCATCCTGATATATGAGTATTCACTAAACATTATCTGTTATGTCTTAAGTGAACGTTTGGTCAGCTGTTGGGGAAAAACATCTGATGTGTGACATGTTAGATCTGTAATATATAGGCTGTTTCATTAATGTCAATCACAAAATTGTGTAATCATGGAAAAGTATGGGTTTTGACTTGGTTTGTGCCAAATTTGGTGTTATTACCAGGGATTTTAAGGTATGGCTGATAGTTGATTTTGTTTTGGAACCTCCAGAGAACTTTAAATCGACTTTAAATTGACTGACTTCAAACAGGTGTAGCTCAGTCATATTTCTGTCAGATTCCAACAAATCATACATCATTTTTGAATGTTTTTTAATAGAAAATGTGAGAATAACAATAACTCATTTTTGAAAATTTGCTCATTGCCACTCATTTTGCCAGCACAGGTCACATATGATTATTTGTAAGAGGAAATTTGATTATTAAATTAGTTTTTAAAAGAGATAAATCATCTTTAAAATTTCACATGGGTTCGATTCTGATTCAGTTAAATGGTCAGTTTACACCTAAATGGTGCAACTTACCCCCAACCTGGGGTAAATTGAGCCACAGGAACACTTTCATTGTACTTCTGGCTAATTTTCTTTTGAGGACCACAAAAGAAAAAAAAAGGCTCATCTTACCCCACTCTCCCCCTATGCATCATTAATAAGGCGTATATTGAATTTAGTCCTTTACTATCATTGTCTTGCTACATTAATACTTAATACAAACCTGGTAAAAAATAAAAATAAAATAAAAAACTGCCGGGCAGGATAGGAAAGCCTTGTTTTGCCCTCCAGGTGGGCGGAACAGGTGATGTCACGTGGAAACTATGAATTATTAGACAACTATATTAGGAAGCAAGCTAGATTGCATATGAGAAACATCTCGTGTAATTTCTCCCTCTTATATTTCCAACGTTGAGTTTTTACTTTATTGCGAGCAGATTCACCTCGAGTCCATGTGACTTCCCAGTAAAATCCAGATCCGAGTTTCATTCATAGCCCTGCAGTGAAACAGCTGCACAATCTCCACAGCGCTCAGCCAGCTGCGCAACATAAAAATAGAGTCCAGCACAACAAAACCTATTAGCTTCAGTCCATTGCTTACTATGTTTAATGTGCAATTTGTCAGAAAGTGGCAATGCCACATTACGATGGTAATATTGTTTTACAGTATTACCTGTTTGCCGTGCTTCTCCAAAAACAGCAATGACAGATGAACTGGAAGTCTCAGAAGAAGAAAAAACCATCTAATGTGCACACAAAATATCATCTGTGCATCCATCCATCCATTCATCCACGCATCCATCCATCCATCCATCCATCCATCCATCCATCCATGCATCCATTCATCCATCCATCCATCCATGCATCCATCCATGCATCCATCCATCCATCCATGCATCCATTCATCCATCCATTCATCCATCCATCCATCCATGCATCCATCCATCCATCCATTCATCCACGCATCCATCCATCCATCCATTCATCCATCCATCCATCCATGCATCCATTCATCCATCCATCCATCCATGCATCCATCCATCCATCCATCCATCCATCCATCCATGCATCCATTCATCCATCCATTCATCCATCCATCCATCCATGCATCCATCCATCCATCCATTCATCCATCCATCCATGCATCCATCCATTCATGCATCCATCCATCCATGCATCCATTCATCCATCCATCCATGCATCCATCCATCCATGCATCCATGCATGCATGCATCATCCATCCATCCATCCATGCATCCATCCATCCATCCATCCATCCATCCATCCATGCATCCATCCATCCATCCATCCATCCATCCATCCATCCATCCATCCATTCATCCATCCATGCATCCATGCATCCATTCATCCATCCATCCATGCATGCATGCATCCATCCATCCATCCATCCATGCATCCATCCATGCATCCATCCATCCATGCATCCATGCATCCATTCATCCATCCATCCATCCATCCATCCATCCATCCATGCATCCATCCATTCATCCATCCATCCATCCATCCATCCATGCATGCATGCATCCATCCATGCATCCATCCATGCATCCATCCATCCATCCATGCATCCATCCATGCATCCATCCATGCATCCATTCATCCATCCATCCATCCATGCATCCATCCATGCATCCATCCATCCATCCATCCATCCATCCATCCATCCATGCATCCATTCATCCATCCATCCATGCATCCATCCATCCATCCATCCATCCATCCGATTAGTTCAAAAGAGGACTCAACCATGAAGATGTGAGCTTCTTGTTTATTGTTATCAAGGAGTTCATGTTGGTTAATTGCATTGATAGCCGAACAACACGATCAACCCTATTAGCTTCTGTAAGGCTCACCGTCTGGCACGAGAAGAGATGCTGCTGGGTTAAACATACAGTATATCTTAAATGGCAATTACATATGTTTAGTAAGTACATTCTCCTCTACAAGATATTCATGTACAATATACAAGTTTAAAAAATATAGTTTGCATTGAGTTCCACAACCGTTTCGTTCTCTTCACGATGACAAAAATTCACATTAATTGCTTTGGACTGTAATGCTTTCCATGGAGCGAAGAGGACTGGGACTTTTTTTGTTTGTTTCGAAAGAAAGAAAAGAAAGATATTGGTCAACGACACACACACACACACACTGAGGTGTGTGTAATCTTTACATCATTGAGAAAAGCGTGACTGAAACAGAAGACCGGACAAACAAACAGCAGTATTTTTAAGATACAAACACGCTCACACACTTACAATGAACACACTACAGGACGCCAGATACATGTCCAACTCAAAGAGCACCGACTTTTGTATTTTAAATGTGTAAGGAATCAACATTCAAGGTGAAAGAAAGTGAGAAAGCCAAGGCCAAATAATATGAATGTAACGGAGAACAAGACACTGAAGGCCGTGAACGAAGACGACGTGTGAACCGATGTTGCTGAGGAAAGATGCATTTCTAAAGCACTTGTGAAAATGTTAAATAAACAAAATGACAAAATACTGCTGACGTTAAACACAACAAGCAACTTTAGATGGACGAGAGTTTGGTTTAGTGAAGTAAGCAAAGATTAAAATGTTAAAACTACACAAAATGCTGGGTTGAAAATAACCCAAGTTGGGTTAAATATGGACCAACCCAGGGATTGGGTTGATTTGACCTAGAGGTTGGGTTGTTTTACTAAATGTTTGACCCAACCTGCTGGGTAGTTTTATTTAACTCAACTATTGTTTAAAATTACTATTACTCACCTAAAAAGCCAAAACCCAAAATATTTTGGAAATTAACATTTATTTAAGTTTAATGAATAATTACTAAATAATAAACATCAAATTGCTTACTAATAAATGTTCACCTTTTGATGATTATTGTTGTCTCTAGTAATTACATGTCAGATTTTTAATTTCCAACCTATTTTGGGTTCATTTTGAGCCAGACATATATTTTTAAACAATAGTTGAGTTAAATAAAACTACCCAGCAGGTTGGGTCAAACATTTAACCCAATCGCTGGGTCAAAACAACCCACTTGCTGGGTTTGCCCATATTTAACCCAACTTGGGTTGTTTTTAACCCAGCATTTTTTTTAAAAGTGTAGGAAAGACAAAAATTAGAAGAGAAAATGAAGGCATGTGACCTGGCAAAAACAATTAATCCAAAAAAAATCAAGTTTGTCCATCATAGAGGGCCCAAATAACACTTTAAAACCCCCACTGCTCTTTATAAGCTAGAAATCATCAGGGTTACAAATGTGCAGTCACTTTTAAAATAGTGATTTGGAAATTAAGTTCATACGGTGATTTGACGTAAATAAGCAAAACAAAACAAAAAAAAACAAAATATCATTAAAAAAATTAACAAGAAACAGGTTTCGCAGCTGCTGGGTGGCCTACTGCAGCAGAACAATAATTCAGTAACACAAACAAGCCAGTGACACGGACGTTTTGTCCCACAGAAAAAGTCCTCAGAATCAGGACGTCGCTCTCCAGGGGGACAAAAAAGGCAACCCATCTGCGTTGAAATTCTCCTGCTGTTTGGAGCAAAGTCTTAAGGACACTGGGCTTAAACTGAAGGCAGAGGAAATGAAAATGGACGATTAGAACGATTCAAATCCTCCAATCTGAATTTAGCACTAGCACTAAGATGGCACAGAATGCTGCGATTAGGTATTGGGCCTTTTTCACTGCATTTAAAATGAATGAACTGTATTGTGAAGTTTTCCTTTGCTGAGAATCGCTTCTCTTCTGTTCCCAATTATTTTAGCAAAGGCGTATGTGATGATAGTGTCATTTTTCTGTTAGAATATCACACTTAATGCTTTCCAGAAAGAGACAGAAAGAGAAAAAAAATGAATGAGGCAAGACGTAAGAGATGAACGTAATAGCGAAAGCTTTTCCCACAAGCGCTAAATGTAGCCTGAATTGATTTCAGAAAACTCCACACCCAAAAAAACATGATTTTGCAGGGGCTGTTTTGGGTTTATTCAGTATAAGGCTTCATGATCGTCACAGTGGTTTCTTAGTGTGGGGTTAAAAGGCTACGTAGCTGGAAGGAGAAATGAAATTCACTCCATCCGCATGTCTCTGAGCTCGTGTGGACCGGTCTCTGGATTTTTTTTTTCTTCTTTTTTTTTTCCTTTGTTTTTTTGTCTTTTTTGTCGTCTCTCCGTTTAGTCATGATCACTTCTCAGGTTTTCAGGAGCATCTGGCAACAACAAAAGCATTTCCTGTCAGGGAATAAAAATAGACAGATCACACACAGTCATGCATTCGGCCACAACAAACACTAAAGGATTATTCAAAGACTGAGCACAAGATTTTAAAAAAGGCAACTCTTTGGGAATCGACATTGCAGATAGACACAGAGCTGTTAATATAGCTGGTCTTTAGCCATATTCGGACAGGAATCATTTTAGAGTGCTTTGTTTGTGCAAAAAAATATAATTTACCACTTTATTTACAAAATAATATTATCCAAAGCAACAAAACTTCTGGTCTTCTTTAGTCAACACAACACGCATGCGTAGTGGTGCTCCCCCTACTGGATAGCAAGTCAATATTTTCTTAAAGGTGCTGTAGAACGTGTTTTCAAAAGATCTAGTCTAAGGTGTCCCATGAATGTGTCTGTGAAGTTTCAGCTCAAAAGACCCATAGATTTTTTTTTTTTGGGGGGCATTATTAAATATGCGCCGATTCAACGCGCTGCCCCTTTAATTGCTCACGCTCTTTACACAATTCACTTCACTTCACTTCATAAAGTTTAGGTTGAGTCACATGGAGTACTTTAATGATGTCTTTACTACTGTAAAGGACAGAAAGCTCTCAGATTTCATCAAAAAGATCTTAATTTGTGTTTTCTTAAAATGAACGAAGGTCTTATGGGTTTGCAACAACATTTTCATTTTTAAGTGAACTATTCCTTTAAATCTATAGTACCCAAGGAGGTCGAGGTCCACCTTCCTGCAGAGCTCCAACCTTGATCAAATTCACCTGTCTGTAGCTTTCTAGTAACTCTTAAGACCTTGATTAGCTTGCTCATGTGTGTTTGACGTACTGTGATGTGTTGTGGTGAAGAATGAGCCGTCATACCTGTGATTTGGACAGTGCTGGAGTCTGAATCTCATCTGTGACTCTTCTGCTGTTGCATCAGACCCACGTTCTCATAGACTCGAGAGCTGTCGTCCCTCAAACTGTAAAACATACAGACATCAAATGTGACAAATTCCACACAATTGTTTTCAACATTGATAATAATAATCATAGTGTTTCTTAAGCAGCAAATCAGCATATTAGAATGATTTGTCTATATCATGAGGTTTTGCGTGAAACGTATGCGTGTTCTCACTCGGCACAGGTTGGCGTTGGTGTGCACGGTGGCAGAGGGCTCTGATCTCCTCCAGTCAGGTCAGAGAGAGAATATTTGATGTTGGTGTACTCGCGTCCTTTAATTTTACTTTTCTGAAAGAGAGACAAAAAGAATCAGCCTATTTCTAACACCACTAATCAAGCTTAATATCTGTGTCACACACACCTGCTCCTCCTCAATGCGGCGCTGTAGAGTCTCAATATAGTGCTGCACGGCCATGTATATGAACCGATATTGGGCCTCTGTCTGTACCATTCCTGAACGCTGAGATCGCACCATCTGGATAGTCTTGGGCACGTCAATATCACAGTCCACTCCTGTGCAACACAGATTTCTGGTTAGAGCTAACTTTAAAAAAAAAAAAGTAATTACTGTGGCCCAATTTAGGCTGTAGGGCGTAGTAATTAACATAAAGAGAATCAATAGTAGTGATCGACCGTTAAGTATTGAGTACATGTTTTTATGCAGTCTTCACAGCTGGAAGTTTGCAAGGTTTGTGTGTATGTGTTTATTAGACATTCATAGACTTGTTTAAAGGTGCCCTAGAACCAGTTTTTACAAAATGTAATATGTCTAAGGTGACCCCTGAATGTGAAGTTTCAGCTCAAAATACCCCATAGATTTTTTTTTTTTTATTAATTTTTTTAACTGCCTATTTTGGGGCATCATTAAATATGCGCCGATTCAGGCTGCGGCCCCTTTAAATCGCGCGCTCCCTGCCACCCCCAAGCTCTCGACTATAATACAGCGCATAAACAAAGTTCACACAGCTAATATAACCCTCAAATGGATCTTTAGAAGATGTTCGTCATGCATACGTCGGATCATGTGAGTATAGTATTTATTTGGATGTTTACATTTGATTCTGAATGAGTTTGAGGCTGTGCTAACATTACACTGTTGGAGAGATTTATAAAGAATTAAGTTGTGTTTATGAATTATAAAGACTGCAAGTGTTTAAAAATGAAAATAGCGACGGCTCTTGTCTCCGTGAATACAGTAAGAAACGATGGTAACTTTAACCACATTTAACAGTACATTAGCAACATGCTAACGAAACATTTAGAAAGACAATTTACAAATATCACTAAAAATATCATGATATCATGGATCATGTCAGTTATTATTGCTCCATCTGCCATTTTTCACTGTTGTCCTTGCTTGCTTACCTAGTCTGATGATTCAGCTGTGCACATCCAGACGTTCTGCCCTTGTCTAATGCCTTGAACATGAGCTGGCATATGCAAATATTGGGGTCATACATATTGATGATCCCGACTGTTACGTAACAGATGGTGTTATGTTGAGATTCGCCTGTTCTTCGGAGGTCTTTTAAACAAATGACATTTACACAAAAAGGAGGAAACAATGGAGTTTGAGACTCACTGTTTGTCATTTCCATGTATTGAACTCTTGTTATTTAACTATGCCGATGTAAATTCAATTTCTGATTCTAGGGCACCTTTAAATGATAAAAAAACGTATTTGTTGAATGCTGATGGTAGATTAAATATTATACCTTTCTATTACTATTAGTAGAAAAGCAAATGTTATAATACTTTTTATATACCTTTACTTTGTTATATACCTTTGTTCACGATATATGCACGATATATCGGCCATTATATTGATTATATATTTAAAAAATTATATAAATTATATAAAAAATTATGTAAAAAATTGAATTTAAATTTATCAGCCAATATATCGTTTATCCGCTTTCAAATATAAAGAATTATCGGTTATTGGTATCGGCCTAAATTTTCATACCGGTTCATTCCTACTTTGTTCTGTCTAATAAGTAAATTTAATAAATTAAGCAAATGTAGAATGAGCTCCAATGCACAGGCAAAAATCAAATGTCAAAATTAACGTCCCGTGCGCTGTCAAAATATAAGTCCTACTTCCAATACACCAGCCAAATAGAAAAACTTACATGCTGATGCCGGCAGTAAAAATAATGACAAATATCGACCAAGAAAAAAGAAAAAATTATACATACATATACATATATATATAAATATGTATGCATCTATATACTGTCGGCATCAGCATGTAAGTTTATATATATATATATACACACACACACACACACACACACACATATATATATATATATATGCTATTATAATCAATCCAGATGTTAGGACTTTACCCTTTTCTCTGATGATGTCTATTAAAATATCAATAACGATGAACGTTCCTGTTCGTCCAATACCAGCACTGTAGGAGAAACAGAAATGCAAGTTTATAACCAACAAACAGACTCGCTTGATGATGAAAATATTTAGACTGATGTCTAACTAAAAGCCACAAATATGTTGATTGAAATCAGCTCCAGTCTGTTTGAAGTGTGTTCTCATAACCTGCAGTGCACCACGATGGGTCCAGCCCCGGTTATGCCCTCCTGCTTCAATTTGACCTCTTCCAGGAAGTCCAGAACACCACCAGGGTCTCCGGGCACACCATGGTCTGGCCATGCACGGAAATGGTACTGCCACACTGTGCGCTCAGTATTACCCTAACATATCAGACAGAACACTAGTGTTAGAGACAAACTCTTGTGTCCATGTGTCATGTAAAAATTTAATTTTTACTTTACCTGTCCAACTTTTGACAGCTTCAGCTCTCGCAGGATGTAATCGTGTGCTGACGTTTCCTTAACGTTCCGCACACGCATGGCACCATACTCCTTCAACGCGGACACGTCAGGCCAATACTTCACACACTTACTCTGTGAAGGAAGACACAATGCATCTCAGAACAGTTCAGCTTTGACTGAACATTTAATTAGAAATACAACCGAAATCGTAAAATGGCTTGGTGCAATTATCAAATCGCAAAGGCTGTGATTTATTAAAGAAATATGTGTGCTGCGGGTTTCCGAGTGAAGCAACATCCATCAACCATTTTCCAAATGAGAAATGTGTATTAAATCTGTAAAAGTATTATTACAAGAGTAATATTTTGTATTATGTTTTGATAATATTTTTATTTAGTAATAATAATAATCATAATAAAAATTAGAGCTGCACGATTTTTTTAGTTTCAAATGGAGGTCACGATTCTCCCATGATTCTAAACAGACAACTAAGCAAAATAACGTGATTTACTAAAAGTTCTGACAAAAAAAATGTATTTGAATGAATTATATTAAAAAAATAAAATCAGTTTGAGTTAATGATTCAATGACTCACTCATAAATACTTCACTTGTTTCATTACTGGATGAATCTGTGTTTGAACAAATCTCTTGAATGAATGATTCAATGACAATTTTGAACAGTCACTTGTCGCCGCCTAGTGGCGTAACAATGTAATGATTCAATTAGAATGTTATTTGAAATTAGTGTTTCTGTCCAAACTACAAACATTTATCCCAGTATTTCTGTGATAATTCGAATATTTGTAACACAAATAACGATACTGTGTAGTGGAAAAGACTGTTTGTAAAGCTTTTTCATACCTACACATGACAACAGCTCTCTCTGGCTCAGTGACAGCGCGAACACAGATCTGAATGTTCCAGTGTGATTTTGTCAAAGGTTTAATAGACAAAGGCGAATTGTCAGATAGGAATAGAATTGCAACAAAGAGATTGCAATCTTTAACGCTTAATCATGCAGCTCTAAAAACAGGAACAGTAAACCTGGAGCTCTTTTTAAAATGTATTTTAAATAGCAATAGCAATCTTTTTATCATGAATTAAGTTATTTTTTTTTCACCCACATTATTCATGACCTAATTTCAAGTTTCAAAAGTACATTTCATGACGCAATAATCATTTTTGTACCATTTAAATACATATTTAAATATTTATTTCAGTTAGCTAAAAATCATGAACCACAACAAAAATGTATGCGATGGGTAAAACCCTTGGGAAACAGCTCACCTTTCCTCGTTCAACTTCCTTCGTGGTCATGACGATGACTCGAGAGTTCTCCTGAAACACCATCCTCCAGAAGTCACTGATGGTGTTTTGCAGGCAGCCCTGCGTGGCGATGTAGCTCCTCTTCAACTTTGAATTGTTGCATTTACTCTCATTATCAGGCTGGCGAAGCACAAAAACCACGTTATTACACAAGTAAATATTGAATCATCCTGACAGGACTTGAAGGCACTTTTATTACCATGATGATGTTGGCGTTGATGTAGTCAGAGCCTGGTTCATTTGCATCACCGTCGGTCAGCACGACTCGCGTGTGGTCGACTGAGGAAGAGGCACAGAGATAAGAATATTAATATTGGCCCATCAGCATGTGGCACATGTGAGATTTTTAAGTTATTTGCATGATGATGATGTTCACTTACAGGGGAGAATGTTCTTATATCTGTTCTTGTTTTTGTTTTCTGGCCGTTGGCCCTCCTTGCGACTGTAGAGTAGTTTACACTCCTGCTGCTGAAGCGTCTGTGGACACAGAATGAAAAATGATTCCCATAACTCGAATCTTTATTATAAAAGTGTGAGAAACTGCTTTGATTTATCAGTTGTGATAAAACTGATAAATTATGGCTCTCACCTCAAACTCCTCCCAGAATCCCTGCTTGACCTTATCTGTGGCCTCTGCCAGCTTGCTGAGCTCTCGTACCCGGCTCTCGATCTCTGCTGCATTGATGCGGGTCGTGTTCAGAGGCTGCAGAAAACACAACATATATAGCTTTCCTGTAGCTCAGTGGTTAGAGCATGGCACTAGCAATGCCAAGGTCATGGGTTCAATCCCAGGGATTGCACATACTCAGATACAAATGTATAGTATAATGCAATGTAAGTCGCTTTGGATAAAAGCGTCAGCCAAATGCGTAAATACAAATACAATAAATACACAACACTGCATTATCTGGCATTAGGAATGTGAAATATACCAGTACTGCTGGCTGCTGCAGTAAAAAATACAGTAAAAACAGTAATATTGTGTAATATTATTACAAATTAAAAGAACGGTTTTCACTATGAATATATTTTAAAGTGTAATTTATTCCAGTGATCAAAGCTGAATTTTCAGCATCATTACTCCAGTCTTCAGTGTCACATGATCCTTCAGAAATCATTTTAATATGATGATTTGCTGCTCAAGAAACATTTCTGACAGTTGTGTACTTTTTTTCCAGGATTCCTTGATGAATAGAAAGTTCAAAAGAACCGTATTTATTTGAAATAAAATCTTTTGTAACTTTATTAATGTCTTTGCTGTCAGTTTTGACCAATTCAATGCATCCTCTCTATGAATAAAATTTCATTTAAAAACAAAATCTTGCTGACCCCAACCTTTTGAACAGTAGTGTATGTCTGAAGTGGAACATCACAAGCAATTTGTTGTACAATTCTCAATGGATCTTTACTTAAAATGGTCAATCACACACCTGTTTG
The DNA here is from genome assembly GCF_024489055.1 of Chanodichthys erythropterus. NCBI lineage: Eukaryota > Metazoa > Chordata > Actinopteri > Cypriniformes > Xenocyprididae > Chanodichthys > Chanodichthys erythropterus. The sequence goes on from NC_090230.1 coordinate 32,105,530, forward strand.
AGCTGCAGGACTGTCCCCAGCGTTTCCACCATTGGGTTTTTCTTGTAGTGCTCCACCAGGTCTGTGAGCGAGTCAAATTTCTCCCCACCACCAACATCATACTTTAGATCATGCTGAAAAATATAATAGCCAACTTATATAACACATAAGATTTAAGATGAAGCGTGTAATTTCTGCACTGCTAGTTGCGGCACAAAAAATACTGTCTATTCAAACAGGTTTCCAATTTTAGACCATCAATTAAACATTAACACATACTGAATGCAGGAACACATTTTAGCCTAAATATATATTAGGGATGCACCAAAATTAACATTTTTGGCCAAAGCAGCTATTTTTGGTTTCGAGCCGAAATGGATTTGGAGGGCCGAAATCAGTGACTGAAACAGATATTTAATTTGTGCTTCTCCGTTGGCACGTTTTGACTGTGTTTAGCTTCTATTTTGTGCACACAACATGGACAAGCTACAGCAGTTAAACATGTCAGCTGTGTGGACAGTACACTGGATTGACAATATTCATTTCTCGATTATAATCAGTAAAAAAAATGTTCCAAAAACTTTTATTCTGTGCCGTTTTCTGTTCAAAACTAATTTGTAGCGCACTTGTCATTCAATAATCACAAAAAGCTTTGTTACTTATAATATGAAGCAAAGTCTCAAGTTTTAAATGTTATTTTTATATGGGATTCAAACAATAAATTACATTTTGGCACTCTTTATTATGGCGTGAAGCTCGTCTCTTTACTACCAGCTACATCACAAAATAAACGTGTGAACACCAGAAGAATGTTGAAAGATAATTACAACTTACCGAAATGAATCCTTTCTCATGTAATCCCTTAATCAGTGTTTCAACCGGGGAAAGACGTCAATAAAACAGCTTGTCGGCTCTACAATGTCACTAAACATTACATTTACCTCAAGAAAGCCATTCAACATCCATAAACTCATTAGTTAGCTAGAAAAAATAACTCTAAATAAGAGCACTGTATTACATAATGATTATAATTTAATTCACCTGTTAGTGATGTCTTCATTATTTAATAAATTAGTTTATTGTCATTTAAATGTTTATATTACACCAACAGACTGGCGTAGAAACAATTCTTGTTATTAAAAAGTTGATATACAAACTTATGTGCAATTTAAATGTTTGTACAAATCAGTTTTAGCTATTTGAGTGCTGATTATTAAATAAGTTTGATTAATTCATTGATTATTAATTTATTTATTTTCGGTTTTGGTTTCATTTTTCGTCCAAGTGCATCTGGAATTTTCGGTTTCGGTTCATCACTAATATATATTTTTATCAGCAATGCTTTAATGGGATGAATGTAGAAACAACGTCTTGAAAAGCATTTAACAACATTAAAGCTGCATCTTCAAATTCAATAAACAAGAAAAAATAATTGTTTAAATCTACACTATTTGAGCTCAATAAATGACTAGCTGGTTGTTGAACAACTAGTCGACCATCTCTTATTTAAAAAACAAAACAAAAAAAACACATTTCACCTGAAAGTCATGCATCTGAATTTTACCTGGCAGCGTATCATGACATGGGTGACTTTGGGTTTGCCGTCGCTGGTGTCCGTCTTGTCATCTCCGGTCCGTACGGAGAGCACAAAATCTCCCGGGTGACTCTGACTTTCTCTCACCAGGAAACTTCCGTTCTTGCCCTTCTCTGTCAACAACTTCTCTGCCTCACGACCAGATAGGTGACCATGAAACCACCTTGCAAAAAAACAAAAAAGGACAACATCAAAGGAGGGTGTTCAGGTTCAGACACCAATAAAAAGCCTATAAAACACAACTATCGGCCCACGTTGTCATGGAAGGACAGACGGATAATGAGCTATGCATGTGCTAACCTCTCAGAAGTGGGATCGGCACAGTTAAGCGGGTATTTCAGCTCAATGACGTCTCCGTTTTTCTCTTTCAGCTGTCCGTGATGTTCCATGTAATACTGCACCAGCTCAGCCAGCGTGGCAAACTTCTCTCCACCGTACAGGTCATAATAGTCTCCCGTGTTTTGGATCTTAATGTGGGTGACGGCGCCATTTCGCCTAGTGAAGAGAAGAGCTTCAAATTCATTGATTTATACTAGTACACTGTAAAAATGTTTCAAATTTTGACAGAAAAATGCTACAGTACAATGTTAATTTGTTAACTGTAAGTTACCTTGCCATATACGGTGAGAAGTTGTGAATGGTTTAAAGCGGTCCTTGATTATGATTTCACTTTTTAACTTTAGTTAGTGTGTAATGTTGTTGTTTGAGCATAAACAACATCTGAAAGTTACGACGCTCAAAGTTCAATGCAAAGGGAGATATTTTCTTTTACAGAAATCACTTTTTAAGGACTACAACAAATGGCTGGTAGGGACTACAACAAGCTTCTTATTGGATTGGTGACATCACTAACCCTAAAATTTACATAAACCCGCCCCTGATAACACATAACAAAGAGGGTGTGGCCATGTTGGGCTGCTTTAGAGAAGAGGAAGAGTGTTGCTGACATGCCGTCATTTTACGCCGGACTTTTTCACAAACGAGGGTCAATTCAACGATTAAATATTAACATGACGGCACATGCTAACTACATAAATTTATCCACTAACCATTCAGAAACGTCCTAAAAGTTGTAACTTCTTCCTGAGTCTCTCCATCAGTGTCGACTCCGGTTTGAACAATGTAAGGCTGAACACTTTCCTCATTTTGGCTGCGTGAGATTCTCCAGCTTTGTTGTTGTTGAGCTGTTAAAGCTCCGCCCTCTTCTGGAAAGGGGGCGGGAGCAGCAGCTCATTTGCATTTAAAGGGACACACACAAAAACGGCGTGTTTTTGCTCACACCCAAATAGGGGCAAATTTGACAAGCTATAATAAATGATCTGTGGGGAATTTTGAGCTGAAACTTCACAGACACATTCTGTGTCAATCTTGTCAGGCATATTTACAACAAAAATCTATTTATGCCATATTATAGACTAATTACTTTATCCCCAAATGCTTGTAATTTTACAGTTTTAGAATTTGCTCATTTAAAATGCAATAAATTTAATATTCTTTAATATATTTGAATACGTACAAGTCAGAATAAATATGTTTCAATTTTTACATAAATATAATTGTTAGACTAAATGACACATTTCGACATTTTATTCTCCCAAAACTTATTTGAAACCTTAAAAGTACATGTTTTACTTGCAATTAACAAGCTTTCTATGTATATAAAATCACTTTTGTAGATTTCTATTGATTCAGACATCTAAATGTCTTTGACTCACAGGCAACAATAAGCCATCCTGGTGTGGTCAGTATTGTTTACGGTGAATTTGTGCCGTTTTTTACTTTAAATTTAACAGGATATTTTTACAGTGTACTCAAGTGCATAATATATTTTCCAATTAACACTTGTTATTCCCAGCCTGAATGCTGGATCATCCGTCACCTCTCACCTGACGGAAAGTGTAAAGTCTCCAGGGTTGCTTTTACTGGGACGGGCCAAGAAACTGCCGTCCACGCCACGAGTGAGTAGAAGGTTTTCTGCCTCCACTCCAGTGATGTTGGGGTGGAACCACCTACCGACAGACAAAAACACACAACATGAAAGAGTGATTTTGGCCAATAACACCTCTGACAACAAGCGGATACTGTTGGACAGTAAACATTAAAGTACCTGTAGAAAAAAATGTCATACGAAAAAAGATGAGGCACAAAAAAAGTGTGCATAAAACCATTTTAGCATTAAATATTGGATCAAAATAGTGAAATATATTCTGCAGGACCTTTTGCCTTCTTATTTCTTCAAACAATATAATCTTTGTGTCAAATGAATTGATGAAATGTGTGCTTGTACTATGTTTATTTATACTTGCTTTCATATTTTGTTTCAAATGTAATCAGTTTTAGGTTTGACTTAAGTGCCCTAATATGTTTTGGTCACACATTTTTGTTTACAGACTGAATTATGCAAATTTCTATCATTCTTATCAGTTATATCTATCTTTATCTATAATGGATATCACATGAAAGCTATATTAAGACAAGCAGGGCAGATGCATTAACTATAATAAGCAAAATAAAGCCAAATTATGTTATTCACACCACACTGCTGTCATGCCATACTTCACAACAGACCCTGTCTGTGGACAAATCTACAATGAGCTGTCAATCATAACAAACAGATATGAAATACAATCACTGAGCAGAAAATGAGTTAATTCAAAGTAATTCCTCACTAGACTGACTCTTTCACACTCAAAGCATGTCTAGTCTCGCCCTGTTGGGTTTAAATCATTCAACTGTCTGACATTTAAACACGTTCATATCGCACCTCAGACATTTAAAACACTTTAAACAAACATTTATTTGATTTATCGTGAAAATAAGAAGCCCGACGGAGACATGAAATGCAAAATAAACGAGAAACGCGGAGAATATTAGTTTTGTTTTTGCTTGTTTCTCACCTTCGGGATGTCATCTCTCCCTCACAATGTTTACTGTTATTTCACTCAGTTTCCGGGAAAAACTCAGTTTAGATCGACAGTCCCGTGTTCAGCGCCTCATACGGCAGAGAGTCCCGCTCGGTTCGGGTTCGGACAGACGAACATGAGTGAATAAAATGACGGGAAAGAGGGAACAGGAGCGCTAGGCCGCGGCGGCGGAGAGAGTTTTCTGGAGTCGATTGGAAAAACGTCACCAGAGCTGCGACACACAGCGCGCGACGCGCCGTACTGACGCGCCCTCTAGAGGCGGAACACTAGAACAACAGCTCGATAAATTTAGTTTAAATAGATTTTAATATAATTTATATTTTATATCATCATGATTTAGCTTAAAATTTACTTATATGAATGTATAAGTGCATTTTGGATTCTCTAACTTGCCAAAATAAAAAAATGTTTTGAATAATTAATAATCAATGGCAATCGTTAAAAACAAATACTGAGACAAACACACTGTAAAATTAATATGAGAGAAAAGGAAAATATACAAATAAGGCATCTATCAGTAGCATCTTTTTGCTTTGTTATTTCTTGTTGTGCTTGACCAATTTCTATTTTAAAACATGTAAGGATTTTGTGGTGCCCATTTACATTTGTGGATAAACATATTGCATACAAAATAAAAGTTTGAGTTTGCCTAATATATGTGGGTGTACTGTATGTTATTATTATGTATATGTAAATACAAATATTTGATACATTTTTACTATTTATTTAAGTATATGTATTTATTTATATTTTTATATTATTTACATTAAATATAAATAAAATTTATATTAATTTGTGTGTATTTATATATACATATTATTACACACAGTACTCACACATTTTTTTTTTGTATGCGATTAATCATGATTAATCGTTTGAAAGTCCTAATTATAACATACTAGGCCTATTTAATTTCAAAAATTAAAATTGACTTATATGAATGTATAAGTGCATTTTGGATTCTCCAACTAGCCACAATAAATTACAAATGTTTTGAACAATTAATAATCAATGGAAATTGTTAAAAACAAACACTGAGACAAACACACTGTAAAATTAATAGAAGAGAAAAAGAAAATATACAAATAAGGAATATCAGTGGCATCTTTTTGCTTTGTTATTTCTTGTTGTGCTTAAAAAAATAAAAAGTAAGGATTTTGTGGTGCCCATTTACATTTGTGGATAAACATATTATAACTAGGGCTGTCAAAAAGTAAAAGTTTGAGTTTGCCTAATATATGTGGGTGTACTGTATGTTATTATTATGTATATATAAATACAAACACATTCATGTGTATATTTGATAAATATTTACAAGTATATGTATTTATTTATATTTTTATATTATTTACATTAAATATAAATAAAAATATTTTGTACATAAGTAACATAGTTCTCATAAATATATATATTAATTTGTGTGTATTTATATATACATATTAATTACACAATACTGAGACAAACACACTGTAAAATTAATAGAAGAGATAAAGAAAATATTACAAATGGGGCATATCAGTGGCATCTTTGTGCTTTATTATTTCTTGTTGTGCTTAAAAAAAATAAAGGTAGCGACCAATTTCTATTTTAAAACAAGTAAGGATTTTGTGGTGCCCATTTACATTTGTGGATAAATATATTATAACTAGGGCGATTAATTGCATACAAAATAAAAGTTTGAGTTTGCCTAATATATGTGGGTGTACTGTATTTTATTATTATGTATGTATAAATACAAACACATTCATGTATATATTTGATAAATATTTACAAGTATATGTATTTATTTATACTTTTATATTATTTACATTAAATATAAATAAAAATATTTAGTACATAAAATATTTCTCATAAATATATACATTAATTTGTGTGTATTTATATGTACAAATTAATTACACATAGAAACTCAAACTTTTATTTTGTATACGATTAATCGTGATTAATAGGCCAATTTCACACTTCCGGTTCTTTGGCTTTCGGAACGATCCACGCAGTGTTAAAAGTTTTTCCGGTTACAGTGATAGATAGCCTCGATCAGAACCATCTGCATCTCAACGTGCACACTATCAGAGGAGCAGTAATTTATCAATTTGCAACAAGCATATCTTCATACTCATAAGGCATGTTCAGACCTTTATTTTGAAATAGCGATGAACATGAAAAATCATTAAAGATTGGTTGAAACATTTTTGTGTTCACGCCAAGAGTTCAAAAGATAACATCCATTCAATTTTTTTAGAAAAAAAAGGTCTGAAAATGTTTTTAATAGAAAAAAAAAATATATGATTGTGGCGGCGATCTATAACCCACAATCATGTTATTTTTATGTTTATTAGAGGCTGAATCATATCAAATTCTGCCAAACTTCCCATACTACTTGTTTTATGATGTCTACTTCATAAATTGTATGAAAATAATGGAAATATGGTTCAGATCACTCAAACCATATATGGAAATGGAGGCGCGTCAGTAATGGAGCTTGGTTGTCATCTAGTGAAAAAGTGTGGTACTGCGCCCAAACAAAATCTTACTGAAAGCTCAACCTGAAATTTGGAACACAACTTGTTCAGATTTTTGGCTTATTTTTTTGAGTAAAATGTGTTTTGTAAAATACCTATATATTTTATATAAAATATAAAATATTATATTTTTACATTTTCATAAACTTAAACTTCTATAACTTTTTTTCTGTTTCACTTACATAAGTTATTTCACTTATACAATAATCTGCCAAATTTCATCTTTAAAACATATTTTATACTCTAAAGTATTCTTGAATTACAACCATTTAAGTTTGGATAGTGCATTTTAATGTCTAAAAAATGTGGGGGTGACAGTTAACAGGTTCAGTCATCTCTCACTCATATTTTCCTGTCGTCATCATCATAAAGTGTGTATTATACACAGTGTTATTGTGTTGTTGCAACATTAAAGGATTAGTCCACTTTTAAATAAACTTTTCCTGATAATTTCCTCACCCCCATGTCATCCAAGATGTTCATGTCTTTCTATTTTCAGTCGAAAAGAAATTAAGGTTTTTGATGAAAACATTCCAGGATTATTCTCCTTATAGTGGACTTTAATGGGCACCAAACAGTTGAAGGTCAAAATTACAGTTTCAGTGCAGCTTCAAATTATTCAACACGGTCCCAGATGAGAAATAAGGGTCTTATCTAGTAAAACCATCACTCATTTTCTGAAAAAAAATGAAAATTTATATAAGTTTTAATCATAAATGCTCATCTTGAACTAGCTCTCATCTTCTTCTCTATTTGAATTCCAGCATTGTAGACGCTGCTAAGCATATTACTGCCCTCCACAGGTCAAAGTTTGAACTAATTGTTATATACTATTGAACTAGTATATTGCATATAAAAATTAGTTCAAACTTTGGCCTGTAGAGGGCAGTAATACACTTAGCAGTGTCTACACTGCTGGAATTCAAATAGAGAAGAAGATGAGAGCTAGTTCAAGATGAGCTTATTATTAAAACTTATATCATTTTCAATTTTTTTTTCAGAAAATGAGCGATGGTTTCACTAGATAAGACCCTCATTTCTAATCTGGGATCGTGTTGAACAATTTGAAGCTGCACTGAAACTAATTTTGACCTTCAGCTGTTTGGTGCCCAATCGAAGTCCACTATAAGGAGAATAATCCTGGAATGTTTTCATCAAAAACCTTCATTTCTTTTCGACTAAAGAAAGAAAGACACGGACATCTTGGATGACATGGGGGTCTGTAAATTATCAGGAAAAGTTTATTTAAAAGTGGACTAATCCTTTAATGCAAAGACTGAGAGTAGTGTACAGTGTGGTGTTGGAAATTAATTGTCTTAGTTTAATCATTTTAATCGATCAGGATTAGTTATAACATGCTTGAATGTGGGATGTGATGCCATATGAGATTAACATGCTATATATTTTTTAAACGTATTAAACTCACGTCAGTATTGTGTAGGCTATCTCACGACTTTTATGTCATAGATCAAAACGTGAAAGTATTTAGAGGCTTTGTTAACCACAGACCTTATTTCAGGCGATTTAGCAAAAACCCATTCAAAAAACCCATAGACTTTACGGCGTTGGAACCGGAAGTCCTAAAATGCTAACTCGCTTCCGGGTTTTGCCTACAAAAACGCGTCATCCCTGGGGCAAGTTACACACAGGGTTCCCAAAAAAAAAAAAACTTAGCAACTTAGCAATTTTGTTGCTAGATTTAGCAACTTTTCAGACTACACTAGCAACTTTTTTTCCAAAAAGCACCTAGCAACACATTTAGCAATTTTTAACATTTATTTGGCAACTTTTGGAAAGTGACTCTAATCAAAACAGCACACATACTGTACAAGCTAGAAATAGACTGAGCGGTTGATTCATAATTACTTAAAGGTGGTAAAGAGGATGTTTTGTTTTATACATTTTTGCAATATTACTTGAAACTGTCTTTACTAACTGATAAAAGACTATTTATTAGGTGCACTGAAAGGAATAATATTAATATACATCATCTGTGCACGAGGTAGGGCCTTAAAAACATCAGCCAATCGTTTACGCGATCATCGCGTAAACGATTGGCCCTCTGGCTTGTCAATCACCGCCGTTACGTTCCTTTTGAGAGACGAGTGCGGCTGCGCGCTCTAGTAACTTTCCACACTCCACAGGCGCCGCATGCAATGTTTTTGTCAGGAGACAGGAGTAACAACTGCAGATTATGAGTTACCTGCGGTGAGTCCGACATAATGAATCCACTAACACGACACAGCGAATGCCGGTGGTAAACACTTGTGTTCCAATACGAGTGTTTACGAGTTTGGGGAGGCGTTCCTTCAAAGAGCAAAGAGTTGTTCTTACGCATTCGCTCATTTCAAAAACTCAGTAACAGTCTTTGGTTTTTCAGTCGATGAAAAGATCTTCTTTAGCACCTTTAACTCAGAACATGCTTAAGTTTGAACATGCACAATTTTTTGTTTATTTTCTCTTATTTTGAACATTATATCTACAGTCATACATATTTGTTCAGTTCTATTTTACATGTCAATAAATACTGTCAAAACATTTTTGAATTGTACTGAATTAGTTTGATTTGACAGTCAGGAATCAATTACATGCAGATAGTGATACATTTAGACGAGTCAAGGTTAAAAGGAATGTAATGTGGTTTTATTTTATGCTATTTTGCTTAGATAGTAGTTAAGCAAAACAAATACTCTGGTATTACCGTGGTGTTTTGGTTCTGGTATCATGGTAATCCAATAGTTTGCTTAGTACTGCTTGTACTAAAGTACCATATAAATACATAGTACTGTCATTTTTTGAGGCAGGAACTGATGTAAAGACGGTGTAAATATATAAATAGATAGATGGAGCACCTGTCATTTACCTGTTAAAGTTAAAGTTGAGGTTTATTCTAATTTAATCTAATGTGTTGTTTGTCATTATCAGATAACAGGTCCGGACGGGAAGCAGATCTATAAAGGAGACCGTGAGTCCAGCGGGAAGTATTCTGTAGCCGCCCATATGGACGGAACCTACAAGTTCTGCTTCAGCAACAAGATGTCCACCATGACCCCTAAGGTCGTGAAGTTCACCATCGACATCGGCAAGGCACCCAGTGGACATGACTGGTGATGGACAAATGAAGCCTCATGAAGCACTGAGGCTTCGCAACCCATTGCTTCACTGAAAAGTTTCAATTCGAAGTTTCATTCAGTATTACTCACTAGTGACACATAGCTACTGTGCAAAGAAATAATCCTGAGCCTATGACTTGAACAGAAATTTGTGCATTGCCTGGGTATAAAATAAAATTTGTATCTTTTTCTCTGACTGACTTTACTTGTGCAGAGACAACTGTCTCACACTGTTGATGATAGCCACACCCTGTCTCATTAGAATAATGCAAATTTGATACTGAAATTACATTTTTATCTATGAGAATAGTAGATTAATAAAAAGAAAGACACAACAACAGAAATTAATTTTTTTTAAAAATGTTTATTGAGATATTGACCGGAATAGCAACAATTAAAAACAAACTCTTGATAAATTGGAAATTGAATATGAGCAATAACTTTTGTATAAAAACAAAATGTTGATAAATTGGAGATCGATATGTGGAAACCCAGACAATGAATGAAAGACAACTGGTATTGTAACACCTTTATTAAAGCATGTATTGAGCACTTATTAAAGAATATAAAACAACTGCTATTATAATGTATTTGTTTGTAGATTAGAAAGGAAAAAACATGTATTAGATAGAAAAGCAGGTATTACCTTGAAGCGATGTGTTGCAGGCGACACATCGCAAAGGAGGGCCCAAAGGAGAAGGACAAGGAAACAGCGGGCTTTATATAAGCAAATTCTATAGTTCATTCCAGAGCTTATGACAGCCCAGGATTTTGGATTCGACCAATTGACTGTAAAGGATTGATGATTTACGAGGGGATTATTATGTGTCATTACATCAGTGGTTTGTGTTGTGCAAGAGGTCAGACGCTGCTTCTTGATGAACAGCCTCTCCGGTGTTGGGTCCTCCTGCGGACAAACGCTTGTAACCTAAGTGTTTACTGTAATTTGATTTGATTTGATTTTTTTACTTAGTGTTTTTTATGTAAACTACTTAATCTGTAATCAATAAAACTATATTTCTTATAACTAAGAAGCTCGCCAGCCATAAGTCTCTGATTTCTAAACTCAGCTGAACAGACCACGGAGAAGTCTTCTGCAGACCTATTTTGTGAGTATGAGATTTCAATTACTTATGAATTAGTGCAGATTTGACTTTCTTTACCTAACCTGAGAAAAGTTAAAATAAGGTAGAAGGTGTAAATAATTCAGCACCATAAAACAACATATACACACACACACAGACAGTTAATTAATTATTCATAAATTGTTTGGATAGTGACAGTATGTACAACAAAATTGATGCTGTGTTGAGTACAGTGATTATTGTGGAGGGAGTGTAATACTGCAAACCGCAACAGAGCAGTGAAGGAAGGATTATAATTGATTTTTATTGAGGAACAGAATTTTTTGAAGTGTGTTGGGGTTTAGACGATTCCTCTTCTTGGACAAAACCTCTCCAGCCTGGGAAAAGAGCCTTTCGCAAGGAACAGAGGATGCAGGGGAACATAAGAATGCCAGTGCAAGCTGGTATAAGTGAGGATGTAGATGCTTCTGTTGAGGCCAATATACTTCCAATAAATATCGGTCCACTTCAACAGTAGCATCTGCTGTTGCACTTGAGCTCCTTCAAAGTCCCTTTAAAGACAAGTCATTTCACTGGGCGGCCATCTTTGAAACGCCTCTCGGGCATCCTGGGCATCATGCAATCTCTTTGAATGTTCGCCAACCTTACGATTAAATTTCATATATGAAGTCACCAATGAAATCTAACAACAACCGGCTCATAAATTTAGTTTCTAAACGCTCGAATCATGACAAAAAAACTATTTTCCAGGTTGGATCAAGCTAATGCGCATGCGCAGACCTAAATGCGCGTCTCTTCGGAGGCGCGCGTCTAACGGCCGCTGAAGTGACGCGTGACTTTACCAGTCGGCGATTGGCTCTTATTTAGAAGGCGGGACTTATTCCGCCATATTGCGTGTTACACTTTCTCCCATTCAAAACAATAGTGACACGTCTTGTGTTATTCTATAGTCTTTGGCTCCTTTTACTGTGATCGACCGTGCTATCCAGCCAAAGGTCACCTAATAATAGAGGTACAAAGAGAAAAACCCCATTAATAATGGTTCACAGTACTAATCACTGTTTGTTGATTGACCTGCTTCTGAAGAGGCTGGCAGCTGAGTTGGGTGTGTATTGGTGGAAGCAGAATGGGCACCAGAACTTCTGATTACAGTAGCACATTCTGATTTTAATCTTGATACTGCTTCTTGTAGTTTCCCTTGGCTTAAGAATCCCAGTTTTTTTAATCTGGGATCCAATAATGTGGGTATGGTCATCACACTTAATGATTCACAGCATTTTCTTTGACCCTCTGGACCAGGCTGTCACCCAGCTGCCTTGTTAAATTGGACTTGAAATAAGAATAATTATATTATTAAATACTCCGATGACACTGTAATTTTAAGTTTGTTAGGAAAAGATCAGGATATAAGTCTGAAATAGAGAATTTTGTGCAGTGGTGTAATGTAAATCATCTTATTATAAATGTCTCAAAAACTAAGGAAATTATAGTGGACCCTAAAGGATTAGGTGATTACAGTCTAGTAATCATTCATGATCATACCATCAAACAGGTGGATACCTACAAGCAACGACTGCATTTTTTAAGAAGACTTCGGTTGTTTGGTGTAAATCAGAGATTTATGCAATTATTTTATCAAGCAGTCTTAGGTAGTTTATTAAATTATGGGATGCAAACGTGGTATGGTGATCTTTCAGTTCAATTAAAATCACAGCTTGCACGTCTTGTTAAAACTGCAATGGAAGTTATAGGGGTAAGAGAATATACATCACTTCAATTAATTTATGAATCATTGGTCTTTAAGAATGCACAGACAATAGTGAGTGATCCCAATCATGTTTTATTCCCAATTTATCAACTTTCTCCATCAGGGAAACGTTATAGAGTCCCACTCTGTAAAAGTAAAAATAATTTTTACCTGTATCTATTGATATTTTAAATAGTAAGATGTAATTTTACTATTATTATTATTATTATTATTATTACTGATCTTTTCTTTCTTTCTTTCTTTTTATTGTTTGTGTGTTGTGTATGTATAATTGTGTATTATTGCAGCTTTGAGTCCATAACAAACTTCCTGAAAAAGGACAATAAAGTATACTCAGACTCTCTAACTTTCTGCAACTGCTCTCTGGCCTTCTCCTTAGCCTCCTGTATTTATTATCAACCATGACCTTCAAAGGCCGTGGATAAAAATAAATGCAGTTACTTTTAATTAACTGCTTAAATAATTATAAGAATAATTATATAGGAGCCTTTCACCTTATTTAAATAAAGAAAAAAATATATATATTATGTATTACTTTGAGTACTGTGTGGATTGTTAGTAGTTTCTGCAGTGCTTGATAATGCCTGAGCATGGAGGAGGAGTTACTGCTGTATGTCAGCTCCTTCAGGCACAGCACCTTGAAACATGAAATAATAGACATGAAACATACAGCCATATAGTGAGGATTATAATTAAATTAAGACAGTAAAATATAACAATTACACATACCTTATTGTGAGCAGCCATTTCAAAATGCTCCCAGACAAGGGAGGATTTCCTCTTTCTTGCTAGCTCCATTAAGAGGTCACAAAAAAGCAAACAAATCCAAAAGGGCAATCCAAATCAACAAGCAGTCCAGTCCAAGTCAAAAAATCCAAAGCAATCCAACTAATCTTATCTATGTAATATTATAATAATATAATATAACTAATATAAGTAATAATAACAATATACTAACACTAATATAATGTAATAATATAGCTCTAATAATACAATAACGTGTTTCGAACCCCCTCACACATACATTGTAGAAACTCAAACTTTTATTTTGTATGCGATGAATCGTGATTAATCGTTTGACAGCCCTAATTATAACATACTAGACCTATTTAATTTCAACATCTAACATTTTTTCTGAGTTAAATTATAGTGATTTTATTTTTTTAACACAATAAATATTGTATTAGTACATAAAATAAAATAAATCTATAACGCTCCGCTGTAGTTTTTTGTTTTCCAAACGCGAACTGCCTCCGGTACCTTTTTGTCCCATCGGGCGGCTCGTCTAAAGCTTGACGTGGCATCATCAGTAGCGCAGCTAGCGCTTGTCAGTCTCCGCCTTTATCGGTGCCGTGCGGCGTAAACTCTCTTTTATGGGTTTTATCCTCCATTAGTACACCGCACCAAACATGTTTACGTTCTCGGAACTCGTCGTGCTCCTCTGCGCGCTGTCTTACACGGCGAGCGGCTATTTTGTGAGCATAGACGCGCACGCGGAGGAGTGTTTCTATGAGCGCGTGAACTCGGGCACGAAGATGGGCCTGATGTTTGAGGTCGCCGAAGGAGGATTTCTGGACATCGACGTGGAGGTGGGCATTGAAATACACGTATAATATTATTAAATGTCATTAGAAAGATATAGTAGACCATAAACAGCCGCTATAGGGTGTTTGCAGCTATCGCTGTCTGCTCACTCCAGATGGTGGATGGAGCCGGAAGTGAATTACTGGTTGAGAGTGATTATTTAGAGCTTATAATGTATTGTCTAGATAACATTTAGACGAGTCAAGGTTAAAGGGAAAGTGGTGTGGTTTTATTTTATGCTATTTTGCTTAGATAGTAGTTAAGCAAAACAAATACTCTGGTATTACCGTGGTGTTTTGGTTCTGGTATCATGGTAATCCAATAGTTTGCTTAGTACTGCTTGTACTAAAGTACCATATAAATACATAGTACTGTCATTTTTTGAGGCAGGAACTGATGTAAAGACGGTGTAAATATATAAATAGATAGATGGAGCACCTGTCATTTACCTGTTAAAGTTAAAGTTGAGGTTTATTCTAATTTAATCTAATGTGTTGTTTGTCATTATCAGATAACAGGTCCGGACGGGAAGCAGATCTATAAAGGAGACCGTGAGTCCAGCGGGAAGTATTCTGTAGCCGCCCATATGGACGGAACCTACAAGTTCTGCTTCAGCAACAAGATGTCCACCATGACCCCTAAGATCGTGATGTTCACCATCGACATCGGCGAGGCGCCCAAAGGACAGGACATGGAGACAGAGGGTGAGAGCAGAAGCTGACGCAAGCTTTTTCTAGGAAGTCTCTTTTGCACCATATGGCAGGGTTTCCACGCTCACCGAAAACCTGGGAATATCAGAGAGCTGGAAAATGCAATGATAAAGTTGTGGAAATGTGCATTTTTGTAATGAATATAATATTTTCTGGCTAGTTCTTAAATATTTAATTGGCTATAAATTGTACAGTAGAGGCCTAAAGCGACATCTTTTTAAATATTATTTAAATTTCATAAAGATTTTAAGCATGTTGCGGAGTTGTGCTTTGGTTTTATTTGTGATAATAATGCAATGAAACATGACAAATTGTGGCAGCATCATTTTTTACAAATTCGTGCAAAAATAATGTATGCTTTGTATGTATGCAGTGTAAAATAAAATCTGTAGCTGTAGTTTGCCTTTTTTGCCAAATTATTGTCAGTGAAATACCTGAACCAAATTTAGTGTTTTGTTCTTCCCTCATATTTAAAAAACATATTTTGATGGTTTAATTGAACTTGTAGGGTCATTAAAAACTGATATCTCCTCCGGACATCATTTCTGGCCACTGCTGTATATTAGAAAAAGTATTAAATTTATTTTAATTATTTGAAGAAAAATAATGGTAACACTTTACAGTAAGGTAACTTTAGTTAATGCATTAGCTAATACTTTTGTTCCAGTGTTTGTTCATAAAATTACGACTGTTCATTGTTAGTTTAAGTCCATTAAATAATATTAACAATATTTTAATAATATATTAGATGTATTAAAACTGAAAATTAACGAAGATGTTAACTAACTAGTTTTCATTATTAGTCATATTAGCTAATGTATTTACCAAAATAATTTAAAAAATAATCTTTTTTTACTTCTAACGTGACTTTCTTCCCTCTCCAGGAGGTGGTGACAGCTGGGATGGTAGGAATAGACTGTATAGCAGATTTTTAACATTGGTTGAGCTTTAAACTTCAATCTAACACTTAAACTTTCACCTGTGTGTGTAAAGAAATGATCTGAACATTAACTGATTCGTGTGCTCGTATAAAGATGCGGGTTAAACCTGAAGAGTGAGCTATGGGTTTTGTGTTAAAGACATAACATGAATGGAAAGGAGAGGTTTATTTGAGGTTCCCATTGCCTGATTTGTCCATTCTGGGTTTATGCTGTGTATATATATACACGTTTTTATTAATGCACCAATAACTAAAGCTGTTTATGACCTGTCAACTTGTGCATGTATAATATGAGGTTATGTGATTACAAACTTGTATATTGCTGTTTGTAAAAATTGGTGTGTTATATTTGCATGCTGCATATGCCGCAATTTATTTGATTCAATCACCAGGAGTAAATTCCTATTAATTTATTTCCAGCTCATCAGAATAAGCTGGAGGAGATGATCAACGAGCTGGCGGTTGCCATGACGGCGGTCAAACATGAGCAGGAATACATGGAGGTCCGAGAGAGAATACACCGTGCAAGTAAGACATCCTCTTCACTGATCATGTGATCAACCAGCCTATTATTTGATATTAACATAATTAGATGAGCTCTGAGTTTGTGTCCGTCTGTTTTAAATGATGGGATGGAATGTTTTTTTGAAAGTTATGTCGAAAGATCATTTTATCATCCCAGGAAAAATATGCATGTTTAAATGGCCTTTAAATTATTATTATTATTAATATTACATTTTTGACATGAAACAAGCAGAAATTTGCATTTTTAAATGACTTTGTGAAAAAGTTTGTGACCCCAGAACAAATATGCATGTTAAAATGGCCTTTAAATTGTTGTTATGATTATTATTATTATTGTTATACATTTTTGATGTATGAAACCAGCTGGAATTTGCCTGTTTAAACGGCCTTTAAATAATAATTATTATTATTAATTAATTATTATTATTTTTTATTTTTTTTAATATGAAACCAGCAGAAATATGCATGTATAAATTGCCTTTGAATTATTTTTTTTTACGTTTCCCCAGAAAAATATGCATGTTTAAATGGCCTTTAAATTATTTTTTTATATGAAACCAGCAGAAATATGCATGTATAAATGGCCTTTGAATTATTATTAGTATTATTATTAATATTCTTTTTAAATATGACACCAGCAGATATATGCATGTTTAAAAGGCCTTTAAATTATTATTAATATTTAAATTCTGAATATGAAACCAGCAGAAATATGCATCTTTATATGACCTTTGAATTATTATTTTTTATTTTTTTTATTTCTCTTTTTCACCTTTAAACGTGCCTTTGACTGTGTATTTTTGTCTCTGTCCTCCAGTCAATGACAACACGAACAGCAGGGTGGTGCTGTGGTCCTTCTTTGAGGCTCTGGTGCTGGTGGCCATGACCCTCGGACAGATTTACTACCTGAAGAGATTCTTTGAAGTGCGGAGAGTCGTATAAAAACCCTCAACAAAAACACATTGAGTCACATGTGATTTACCAGTTTCACGAATTGGACGTCCAATTCAACAGAGATCAGAAGAACTTGGTTGTTCGCTAGTCCACAAGTCCTTTTGTTTTCATTTGCCCCACTTGTAAATCTCTTCATTGTTTGTTTTGGTAAAGGGTGCAAGTTCGATAACAAATTAATTAATTGATTTTGTTTTAGCCCAACTTGTGTACGTTTATTTGGATCAGGCATCTTTCTTTTTTTGTTTTTTTGCTTGTTTTTCTCCAGTACTGTTACAATTGCACATTACTACGAGAATGAAGTAAAGGTGATGTTATGGTGTTCCCCCAATGAAAGAACTTGCTTTAGGATTGTTTGAAATAGCATTTTGTAATTAAGCTATAACAAAGCCATTGTTGTGAGCAAATGGGAAGTCCAGTACAGTAGCCACTGACGTAAATGTCAGGAACTGTCACGGCAAACACATTTCATGCCATAATCACTGCTCATTATCACATTTAGTTATGCCAACAACCTCCATGGCACATATTTAAACCTGATGCTGGTAAAGTGATAAAAATGACTGCTTAGTTACTTTTGCAGATTTTTCTGGTGTGTTTTTAAATGTTTAGGAAGGGTAGGCCCAATTTATTTTTCTTCTCTCTATCTTCAGTTTCTTCATACAGGGAGATCTTTATGTAGTTTTGTACCGTTTTTGTTGTCTAAACCAACTCTTATAAATAAAATGCAAAATTATTTGGCTAAGACTACTGGGAAACTGATGATAAAACTGTAAACTTCTGAAGTTCAATGAATATGTATGTCAAATATGGATTTGATTTAATAAACATGAAACATGTTCTTAAAATGTGTTTTTTTTTTTAAATAATTTTTTACCATTGAAGTGTCATGTAACATTTCATGCTGTATATTTTTTTTATCTGTTATAATATATATATAACTAAACGTCGACTCTTTTCATTTTTGCGCTTAGTCCAATTTAACGAATTTATTTGTCACGTAGTACGTGTTACTTTTCTCATCACTAATCGTATATTCAACGGCCTAATAATTTTATTGTTTAGGTCATATACAAAAAAAATCAACTGTCACCCCCACTTTTTTTTTATAGACATGAAAATGCACTATCCAAAATTAAATGGTTGTAATTCAAGAATACTTTGGAATATAGACATAATGCTGGTCTTGTTTTAAAGATGAAATTTGGCAGATTACTGTAGAAGTGAAATAACTTATGTAAGAATAGTTATAGAAGTATAAGTTTATGAAAATGTAAAAATATATTTGATCTAAAATAAGTTTTACTCTAAAACTGTAAGGAAATCAAAGCCAAAAATCTGAACAAGTTGTGTTCCAAATTTCAGGTTGATATCTCAAAAAATGAGCTTTCAGTAAGATTTTGATTGGGTGCAGTACCACACTTTTTCACTAGATGACAACCAAGCTCCATTACTGACCATATAAAGGCCACTTCCATATATGGTTTGAGTGATCTGAACCATATATTTTCATTATTTTCATACAATTTATGAAGTAGACATCCTATATAGAAGTAGTATGGGAAGTTTGGCAGAATTTTATATGAATTCAGCCTAATAATAAACATAAAAACATGTATGTGGGTTATAATGTTTATTTTCTTTCTTTTAAAAAACATTTTCAGACCTTTTTTTCTCAAATAAATTGGATGGATGTTATCTTTTGAACTCTTGGCATGAAAACAAACATGTTTCAACCAATATTTCAGAAATTATGGTTTTTGATGAAAACATTCCAGGATTATTCTCCATATAGTGGACTTCAATGGCCTCCAATCGGTTGAAGGTCAAGGTTTCATTGCAGCTTCAATGAGCTTTAAACGATATCAGACGAAGAATAAGAGTCTTATCTAGCGAAACCATCACTCATTTTCTAAAAAACAAAATTAAAATTTTATACATTTTAACAATAAATGCTCATCTTGAACTAGGTCTCTTCTTCCTCTTCTCTAACTAAATTGTCATATGCAATATGCTAGTGCAAGTATATAACAATTAGTTCAAACTTTGACCTGTGGAGGGCAGTCATACACTTAGCAGTGTCTACACTGCCGAAATTCTAATAGAGAAGAAGAAGAGAGCTAGTTCAAGATGAGAATTTATGGTTAAAATGTATAAAATTTAAAAGAAAATTTTTAGAAAATGAGCTATTGTTTCTCTAGATAAGACTCTTATTTCTCGTCTGGGATCGTGTAGAGCTCTTTGAAGCTGCACTGAAACCTTCTGGAGACCTTCACCATTTGGAGACCATTGAAGTTCACTATATGGAGAAAAATCCTGGAATGTTTTCCTCAAAAACCTTAGTTTCTTTTCGACTGAAGAAAGAAAGACATAAACATCTTGGATGACATGGGGGTGAGTAAATTATCAGGAAATTTTAATTTGAAGGTGAACTCATCCTTTAAACGATTACGCTTCTTAGGACATAAACGCCAACAAAACAAACATCATTTTGAATTTTCTAAAAACAAAAATCACCAAACGCCCCCTGGGGGAAGACTGGTGTCTTACAGAGGCGATGCGGAACGTTTGTAGCAGCCGCATATTTCCCATCCGGAGCGTATTGCGTGGAGCACACATCTTCTCCTCATGTGTTTACTTTTATGGATCAGACTCATCTAAACTCATGAACTATGGAAAACATTACCGATGGAAAATGGGAGAGTTTACCTGTGAAATTACATGAAAGCATATTAGAGACGCTTACAGAGCTGAAATTTACATATATGACTCCTGTTCAGGTATTCATTTGATTAGTATCCAGTTTATCTGTAACGTTACTCGCGTGTTTCTGATCAGATTATTTACTGTTTATTAACTCCTCAATTTAAGGCTGCCTGCATCCCTCTCTTTATGAGTAATAAAGATGTGGCTGCTGAAGCGGTGAGTATCTGAATATGTATTTTTTTTATCATAATCTGTGAGTATGTCACAGATGTGTTTCATAATCAGTGTAATTTCAGGTGACTGGCAGTGGGAAGACTCTGGCATTTGTGATTCCTGTATTAGAAATTCTCCTAAAGCGAGAAGAGAAGTTAAAAAAGATGCAGGTGTGTATTAAGATGATAGTTTTCTTATTCATCAGATGTTTGCAGAAAGAAATGGGTGTAGTTCATCCACACTGTCAAAGCTGACATACTGATCTACTATTTAAAGGGACAGTTCACCCAAAAATTAAAATTATCCCTTAAGCCTAGGTGTAAATGACTTTCATCTTTCAGATGAACACAATCTGGGTTATATTAAAAAGTAACCTCTCTTCCCATATATATTCCCAAAATATTCAGAATTATAACTTTTAGAGAGTCGAGTTCCGCCGTATGAGGTATGATGTAAGAGTAGCGTAAGCTACTGGAATCGACTCGCGTATGGAAGCCAGTGATTGTAGTTTATAAAGTTATAAATGTGGATATTTTTTCTTACAAAAGCACTTAGCAACATGTTAATTCATGTTAACAATATGTTAAATCATGCTATCTGTATGTTAAATGCATTAAATCATGTTAACAACATGCTAATTAATGCTAGCAATGTGCTAAAAGATGCTAATTATGTCAACAATGTTTACCCAGGTGGTAACACTTTACTTGAAGGGGTGTGCATAAGACTGACATGACACCTTCATAATCTTGACATAACACATGTCATGAATATGAAGGAGGTTTTATACATGTTTATGACAACTGTCATTAAATGTCATTCGCTCAATTATGTCATTTTTAATGCAAAGATGATTGATTGAGATGTCAGAGTTACGACAACTTGACATAAACCAACACAGCATAACCTGTCAGTGTCTTTGTTATGACAACTTGACATTATTTAGCTTTATGGGTTTACATTACATTAAACTGTCATGTGGTTGGTTTTGACATTGGCTGTCATGAGGCCATTATAACAGTGTCATAAATATGTATCTTGAGCTCAACTACAGTGGTACAAATTTAACTTGTCGTTAAAATATTATTAAGACAAATAATTTTATAAAACATGTTACCAATGTGTTAAATCATGTTAGCACAATATTAATTAATACTAACAACATGTTGAAACATGCTAGCAACATGCATATTAATGCTAACAACCTATTAAAACATGTTAGCAAAACATGCTAATTCATGCTAACAATGTGTTAAAACATGTTAATAATGCCAACATGTTAAAACATGCTAGCAACGTGTTAAATCATGTTAGCAACATGCAAATTAATGTTAGCAATGTGTTAAAACATGATAGCAAAATGTTAAATCATGCTTTCAACATGTTAATTCATGTTAGTGTCATGTTAATTATGTTAAATTTAAACATGTTAAATCATGTAAGAAACATCCTAGCAAAAAGCTAATAATGCTAAGAACATGCTAATTCATGATAGCAAACCTATTAAAACATGTTAGCAAAACATGCTAATTAATGCTAATAATGTGTTAAAACATGTTAATAATAATGTCAACATGTTAAATCAGGCTAGCAATGTGTTAATTCATGTTAATATCATGTTATGTTAAATTTAAACATGTTAAATCATGTAAGAAACATTCTAACAACATGCTAATTAATGTTAGCAACCTATTAAAACATGTTAACAAAACATGTTAATTCATGTTAACAATGTGTTAAAACATGTTAATAATGTCAACAAGTTAAAACAGGATAGCAATGTGTTAAATCATGCTAGCAACATGCAAATTAATGCTAGCAATGTGTTAAAACATGATAGCAATATGTTAAATCATGCTTTCAACATGTTAATTCATGCTAGCAATGTGCTAATTCATGTTAGTATCATGTTAATTATGTTACATTTAAACATGTTAAATAATGTAAGAAACATCCTAGCAAAAAGCTAATAATGCTAAGAACATGCTAATTCATGTTAACAACATGTTAATTCATGTAAGCAAACCTATTAAAACATGTTAGCAAAACATGTTAATTCATGTTAACAATGTGTTAAAACATGTTAATAATGTCAACATGTTAAAACAGGATAGCAATGTGTTAAATCATGTTAGCAACATGCAAATTAATGTTAGCACTGTGCTAAAACATGATAGCAATATGTTAAATCATGCTTTCAGCATGTTAATTCTTGCTAGCAATGTCAAAGACTATAGAATAACACAAGACGTGTCACTCGTATTGTTTTGAATGGGAGAAAGTGTAACACGCAATATGGCGGAATAAGTCCCGCTTTCTAAATAAGAGCCAATCGCCGACTGGTAAAGTCATCGCGTCACTTCAGCGGCCGTTAGAATGACTTGTCTTAAAGGGACTTTGGCAATTTGTTAATTCATGTTAATATCATGTTAATTATGTTACATTTAAACATGTTAAATAATGTAAGACGCATCCTAGCAAAAAGCTAATAATGCTAAGAACATGCTAATTCACATTAACAACATGTTAATTCATGTTAGCAAACCTATTAAAACATGTTAGCAAAACATGCTAATTCATGCTAACAATGTTTAACACATTGTTAATAATGCCAACATGTTAAAACATGCTAGCAATGTGTTAATTCATGTTAATATCATGTTATGTTAAATTTAAACATGTTAAATCATGTAAGAAACATCCTAACATCATGTTAATTCATGCTAGCAAACTATTAAAACATGTTAGCAAAACATGCTAATTCATGTTAACAATTTGTTAAAACATGTTAATTCATGCTAGCTATGCCTCTCTTTATTTCTCTTTCCAATCCACTAAATTTAAAGCTTATAAAGCATTCAAACTTTCACACAGCTTTTTCAATCCAACATCAAAATATGTCCCAACGAGCTCTACTCATGTAGTGTCTATTGTAATGTGTTGTCAGGTGGGTGCATTGATCATAACGCCCACCCGTGAGCTGGCGCTGCAGATCAGTGAGGTGATGGGCCAGTTTCTGCAGGGGTTTCCTCAGTTTAGGTGAGATGAAAGCATCTACTGTATCTACTGTACCGTTTGAGGATGTAAACCTTACAAAACATGTGTCTGTTTTCAGACAGATTCTCTTAATTGGTGGAAGCAACCCTATTGAGGATGTAGAGAAGTTTAAGACTCAGGGGTGAGTATTTGGACGGCTGTTTTCTATCATCTGAAACTAAATCTGAATGCAAATATAATGTCCTGTGCTCTTCACAGAGCCAATATCATAATCGCGACCCCTGGTCGATTAGAGGACATGTTTAGAAGGAAGGCAGATGGACTTGATTTGGCCACCGCTGTGAAGTCTCTGGACGTTCTAGTCCTGGATGAGGCTGACCGATTGCTGGACATGGGCTTTGAAGCCAGGTAATGTTCTTCTATCATCAGTCAGAAAAAATACAAAATTTATAAACATTTAATTTTACGTTGCTTGGCAGGTAAACTACACAGCATCACTTTTGTTGTAAAATGCATGTATTTAAAGGGATAGGTAATTTACTCACCCTCAAGTTGTTCCAAAATCTTTCATCTGTGGACAAAAAGTACAATGGAAGTCAATGGGAACTGAAATGGTTTGATTACCAACATTCTTCAAAATATCTTCCTTTGTGTTCCGCAGAAGAAAGTAAGTCATGAGGTTTTGAACGACATGAGTGTAACTTTAACTGATGGCTGAATTTTCATTTTTGGGTGGTCTAACCCTTTAATATAATGCTGCCTAATTTGCATATTCTGATTTTATTTAACCCTCTGCTAATCTTTGGCCATTTTAGACCCAAAAAGTGATGATTTGATTAAATCTTTTTAAATTGTACAAAACTTGAATTTTGTGGCACTGGCTGTGAACACACACACACACACACACAAAATTGTGTACATGATTTGAAAAGTAGTCTTAAAAAATAGTCACTCACGTTTCTAGCCTTCAAAAATTACCGCCATAGGAAATGAATGGGAAATATGAAAATTCAGAGCATTTCTATAAATCAGCCATGATGCAGAAAAAAGCAAAGTAGTTAAACTCTAGATGGTGCATTCAAAATTTTTGACTACGGATGTGAGATGTAATGAGCTTCATTCATTTGGAAAAAATTAGGTACACAATAAATTGTAGTACTGATACTTTTTCTATTATATGGAACCTATTTATTAGTTTTTTTCTGAATATGTGAGTACTTCTACTGTAGAGAGTCATTTATTTTTATTTTTTTGTAAATTGTAATTTACTTTTGTTTTGGGGAGGGCTGGGAACTATATTTGTTTCTATTCTCCTGTATCATTATTCTGATATTATTACAAAAGTTTAATAAACGCGTTAAGAATTTCTGTCGAATATTCAATTGAAAGACTCTATGTAATTGTTGTTATTGTTAATGTTGTTGTTATTGGTATATATGCCTGATTTTGTATAGTGATTGTTTTTAAGACAAAATTGTTAAATTATTGTAAACAATGTATTGAAGTGATACTGCTGATTGCCATGAATATAGCCATTGCTGCTGATATGGCATCAAATCATAAATAAATAAACCAGTTAAGCAAAAGAAATATATATGCAAAATTAGCACACACACAAACTTTAATTTGCAATTAAAATTAATTTTGACAAAAAAAATTGATGTCTAAATATATAGGGTATAAATTAGTGCTGTCAATCGATTAAAAAAAAAAACTAATTAATCACACCTAACATTAAAGTTTTTACATAAAGTTTTGACATTTAATCTCCAAATTAATGTAGAAACAACAAAATTTAAATATTTGAATTAGGTTAACAAACAATTCGTAGTCTTCACTGCATAAATTATCAATCAAATATAGATTAATCCTTATTAAAGCTACTAAAGTTATTCAGTCAAGAGCAGAGAGTGATTCAGCAGATTCACAGACAGCGCTCCAGTACAGATTTGTTTTTTTGTATTTTGTTTTTGCATCTTATCGCACTTGAATGGTTTAATATTATTACAATTTAAAATAACTGTTTTCTATTTGAATATATTTCACAAAGTAATTTATTCCTGTGATGCAAAGCTGAATTTTCAGCATCATTACTCCAGTCTTCAGTGTCACATGATCCTTCAGAAATCATTCTAATATGCTGATCTGCTGCTCAAGAAACATTTAATGTGTACAATTGTACAAAATATTTGTGTACAATATTTTTTTTCAGGATTATTTGATGAATAGAAAGTTCAAAAGAACAGTGTTTATCTGAAATCTAATCTTTTGTAACATTATAAATGTCTTTACTGCCACTTTTGATTGATTTAATGCATCCTTGCTGAATAAAAGTATTCATTTCTTTAATTTCTTTTCAAAAAAATAAAAATAAAAATTCTTACTGACCCCAAACTTTTGAACGGTAGTGTATAATGCTACAGAAGCTTTGTATTTCAGATAAATGCTGTTCTTTTGAACTTTCTATTCATCAAGGAATCCTGAAAAAAAAGTACACGACTGTTTTCAACATTGAAAATAATCATAAATGTTTCTTGAGCAGCAAATCAGCATATTAGAATCATTTCTGAAGGATCATGTGACACTGAAGACTGGAGTAACGATGCTGAAAATTCAGCTTTGATCACAGGAATAAATTACTTTGTCAAATATATTTAAATAGTACACAGTTATTTTAAATTGTAATAATATTTCACAATATTACTTTTTTTACTGTATTTTTAATTAAATAAATGTAGCCTTGGTGAGCAGACGAAACTTCTTTTAAAAACATTAAAACTCTTAGTGGACTGTACTGTATATATAATATATAAGGCTTCTAGTGGTTACACAAGATTTCCATTACTGTTTTCCACTTGATGACACTCGTTTGCCTCCATGGATTTTATATACATGTGATCTCTTTTTAACTTAAATGCTATATTAACTGAAAAATAGTACAAAGTGTTTTTTTTTTTTGTTTTTTTTTTAGTTTTTGTTTTTTTAATATAGTAATAAATGGTATATCATTTAGAAGTGAATATTGTTTAGTATCACAAAATCCCCACATAATATGAAATATTAGAGAAAAAAATGCACGTATTGCCTTCGGTCGGTGTGACCTTAAGTTAAGAATGCCAAAATGACAGTCTATTAACTAATGCAGCTTTTTTTTTCTTTGCCTCCTCAGTTTAAACACTATTCTGGGATATTTGCCCAAGCAGCGGCGCACAGGGCTTTTCTCCGCCACACAGACGCAAGAGCTGGAGAAGCTGGTGAGGGCGGGTCTGCGAAACCCTGTGCGTATCACAGTGAAGGAGAAAGGAGTGGAGGCCTCGAGCGTGCAGAAAACACCATCCAGACTCAGCAATTATTACTTAGTGAGTCAGCTATAACCGTCTGTAACAAGCAGAGACTGATTTACAAATGCACTTTTCATGGGCGTTTCAGAAAGTTGTTCAGTTAATTATGACATGAAATCAGCATTGATTGACCACATTTACTTTATAATATATGTGTCATTATGAAGGAATTTGACTTGGGTATATAAGCTTGTTTGAACTAATTCTCTATGTTTGTGTGGTTTATCTGAACATTTTCTTCATTATATGTAGATGTGTCGAGCAGAGGAGAAGTTCAACACTTTGGTGGCGTTTCTCAGGCAGCATAAACATGAGAAGCATCTTGTGTTCTTCAGGTTTGTTCGACTGATTTTGCCATATACAGTACCAGTCAAACATTTCAAATAATTAAGATTTTCAATGTTTTTGAAAGAAGTCTCCTGCTCACCAAGGCTGCATTTATTTGATCAAAAATACAGTGATAACAGTAATATTGTGAAATTCACTTTCAAATGGAAAACAGTTCTTTTAAAGGGGCTATATGTAGAATTCAGAAACCTGGATATTAGCGACACCGGTGGCTGTTAAGTGAACTGCAACTTACTGCTCATAACGTAACGTGCAAGAGACTGAACGTGATTAAATGTCCTGAAAAAAAAAGAAAGAAATAAACACAACAAAAATGACAGCGGTGAGAAAACAGTGGTTAAGAAAGCATCTGATCATAGTGATGTGGATACGTTTTCAGCAGTTCTGTGATTTACCGGCATCATGTCAAAAGATGAGGTGATTATAATCAAGCTATCATAATAGTTTAATTTTAAAGTATATGTGAGACTACTTTTCTTTTTATGACACATTGACATTACACTACAGAAGGGCTCTTTTGGCATTACCCTGAACATTGTATAAGCATTGATTTCATGTGTCATTGAATGGAAGAGAGGCTTTCGTGAGCGTAAATGTCACACGTCCTTCATATAAACATCAGTCTACAGGCTTTTATACACAACCTAGGAAGTCGGGGAAGGTCTTGCTCTTTAAATTTCATTATAAGGTGAATAATTTCATCACACATTTGCAATAAAAAAGTGATTAATACATGAAAATTATCACATATAGCGTCTTTAAATTGTAATAAAATATCAAAAGCATTAAAAAAATCTTAATGATATTGTCCAACCATCCTAGCATTATATTACCCATCATACCCACAGCACCTGCGCCTGTGTGGAGTACTTCGGTAAAGCCCTGGAAGTCTTGATCAAGAACGTCAGCATCCACTGCATCCACGGGAAGATGAAACATAAACGAAACAAGATCTTTGCAGATTTCCGTGCGCTGAAGAGGTAATGGATTTAGTGCGATGCCTTTCTAGCTATTTACAGAGAGGAAGTTATAGATGAAGAATAAATGCATTATGCTTGTGTGCAGTGGGATTCTCGTGTGCACAGACGTCATGGCGAGAGGCATCGACATACCGGAAGTCAACTGGGTGCTTCAGTATGATCCACCAAGCAGTGCGAGGTAACCGGGACATGCATGAACATATTTGAGCTCAGAAGTATGTACTTTTGAGGCTCTTGGAATTGTTTATTACATTATTTATTTCATGCATTGATTAGCTGACATGAGGTTAGAGGCGTTACAGCATTATAGCTTGTCAAATTTGCCTCTATTTGGGTGTGAGCAAAAACACGCCGTTTTTGTGTGTGTCCCTTTAAATGCAAATGAGCTGCTGCTCCCGGCCCCCTTTCCAGAAGAGGGTGGAGCTTTAACAGCTCAACAACAACAAAGCTGGAGAATCTCACGCAGCCAAAATGAGGATTGTCAGTAACAGCGTAACTTTGCAGATGTTGTTTATGCTCAAACAGCAACATTATGCACTAACTAAAGTCAAAAGTGAAATCATAATTAAGAACCCCTTTAAAAAATAAGTACCTACTCAAGAGAGTGTGATTTTGGATGCATCCAACTTATTCTGAAAAGCTTGTTCAGTTGTGTTCGATTAAAGTTGGAAGTTGGAAAATGGATCTCGAGGGCCAGAGTTGCTTTGTGAATTAAAGAAACCACTATCATTAAGTATTAAAACTTCAGCATTCTTAGTAAATATGTTATCTTATTTATTAAAACTTGGTCTTAGTCAATGTTTATGTACGTGAAAGTATAAATATTAGGTGAAAATTAAAAAATGAAGTACTTAAGCTGACATAAAAATAAAGTTATATATAAATGGTGATGGGGAAAAAATATGAGATGGGAGGAAAAATTATATTTCAATGCTTTTTGTGTTCGCTTGCAAAATGTTTGCCTTCCGCTGAAAAACTTTGCATTCGCTCACAAACCTTTTGAGTTATTTGAGAGCGAACGCAAAGTTTCTCAAAACAATTGCAAGAGAACATAAATATATTTTTTCCTCCAATTTCGTATTTTTCCCATCACCACGTCCCTTTAGGGGTTCTGTAGTAAACAAAATGACCAATTCTTAAAATAAAATGAAAAAGGAACCTAAAAATAAAAGCTAATTCAAAATATTAATTAATAGTATATAAATAAGTATAAAATAATACTGTTTTAAAGGTGACACTATTTGAATGTTTTGTTGCTAATTTTTGTCATCAAATCTCCATTAGTTCCTTTGTGCATCGGTGTGGGCGAACGGCACGCATCGGAAACCAAGGCAACGCACTTGTGTTTCTCCTGCCAATGGAAGAGTCGTATGTAAATTTCTTGTCCATTAATCAAAAGGTAAGTCAGAGAGAAACTTAATTTTATTAACAAACTATCAGTGAGCATTATGGCCCAATATTACAAAATTAGGCTTTACACACTAAAAAAACACATTTACAATCATGCATTTGGCTAATGCTTTTATCTAAATCGACTTGCATTGATATGCATCTTTTCAGCTCATGCATCCCCTGGGAACTGAACCCATGCTCTTGGTGTTTCTAGCACCATGCTCAATTTTTTAACACCATATATTTGTGCAAATACCCTGTTGTGCCTAATAGCATTGCATTCTCAGTTTCATTATTCTATATGTTGGAGTTTAAGCTTGTAAAATAGTGTTTGTACTTTATAATTCTGTGTTTTTTCGCCACAGTGTCCCCTTCAGTTGTTTCCTCCAGTGAAAGATGTGGTTGACGTTCTGCCTAAACTGAAGGCGATGGCTTTACAGGACAGAGCAATGTTTGAGAAGGGCATGAAAGCCTTTGTGTCATGTGTGCAGGCATACGCCAAACACGAGTGTAGTTTGATATTTCGCATTAAAGGTGAGTGACTTTGCGTGTCACATGTTTAATAAGAGGCATAATCAAGATAATTCTCCTGATTAAAATGATGTGTACCTCATACAGACCTGGATTTTGCTGCTCTGGCGCATGGCTTCGCTCTCCTTCGTTTACCCAAAATGCCTGAACTGAAAGGAAAGACCTTCCCGAACTTCAAACAGGAGAGCGTCGACACAGACACCATCCGATTTAAAGATAAAAACAGGGAGAAACAGAGACAAAAAAGACTGGCGGAGCAGAAAGAGAAAGTGAAAGAGGCGCCATTGAGGAAGAACTTCATCAAGAATAAAGCCTGGTCCAAGCAGAAGATCAAGAAGGATAGAAAGAAAAAGAAGGCTGCCAAAAGAAAAATGGATGAGGTGTGTTATTCATTTTTTTCTTACGTAGATAAGAATAGAAAACCAATATAAAGTGTCAATGCTAAACTTGTGTGCTCACAGGAATCAGATGTTGACAACGAAGACTTGAACGAGCTTTTAAGTGACACGCGTCTGCTGAAGAAACTCAAGAAAGGAAAGATCAGTGAAGAGGACTTTGACAAGCACTTGAGTTCAGCAGGAAGTTCACATCCCAAACGAGCAGAGAAACACAGTTCTGATGGAGAATGAGCGGTCGTGTCTGAGACGTCATGTGACTTCAGTGTGTACATATGCTGTATCAGCAGTGATATTTTCATTCTGATTGTCTTTGTACTGTACAAGGAGGATGCTTTCATCACAAATGTGCTTTTGTATTAACTATCTTCCATATACATCACTGCTAAAAACTAATAAAATAAAGATTTCTGTTGGAAATTTGTGTTTTCAAGCCAAGGATCTCTCTGGGAAATTATATGATCTATATTTTCCTATTAACAGTAATGCCTGTATAAAGCACATGGAAAAGAAACCAAATGAAATGTCACTACCATTTGAAATTCCTTATTTGGTGGTTTCAGTTGAACCACATAAAAAAGAAAAAAAAACATCTGCTATACTTGTGTAATTTAGT
The DNA here is from genome assembly GCF_024489055.1 of Chanodichthys erythropterus. Taxonomy (NCBI): domain Eukaryota; kingdom Metazoa; phylum Chordata; class Actinopteri; order Cypriniformes; family Xenocyprididae; genus Chanodichthys; species Chanodichthys erythropterus. The sequence goes on from NC_090230.1 coordinate 32,136,744, forward strand.
GTATGTAAGTCAAATACACAAAGTCACTTTATATGGTATTTCAGGGTACTGCCGCCGTCTCCCAAAATCTGATCACCCAAAACATATATATATATATATGTCTAAATATCATTTGGAGAATATTCAATTTCTATAAAGTTAACTGTTAAATTTTACCTACTCATTTTAGCACTGTACTGTTAGATGCAATATTTATGTGCTAATTTTTTACTTTTTTCTGATTTTATTTATTATAATCTAATTTTTATTTATTTTTTAAATGAAGCCTTTTTGTAAAACATAACAAAAATATATTTTAGTTAAAAATAAATAAAAATTGGATTACAGTAAGTATATACAAATAGATAAATAAAAATAAAAAAAACAAAAGACTAAATGAGCAAATAATGCATCTAACATTAGAAAAAAATGAAATATTTTCCTAATAATATTTAGACATTTATATATTTTTTTATGATATAAATTGGGCCTTATATTGTGGGAAAAAAACTATTATAAATATGTCTAAATATTATTAGGAAAATATTTCGTTACTATTATTTATTCGATTTTTTTAATTATTTGCCCTTTTTTTGTTTTCGTGTTTTATTTATTATTTATCTTTTTTTTTAAGTTATATTTATTTATTTTAATCCAATTTTTATTTATTTTTACCTAAAATATATTTTTGTTATTATGTTTTACATTTTTACACTCTTTTCTCTAAACTTTTCCATGGACCCGCAAAATATGATCACCGTTGCACGAGGGACCCCATCCTAAAATTTCAATTTAAAAGTCCAATTTGTATTGTGAAAAAAAATAATAATATTATAAATGTCTAAATATTATTAGGAAAATATTCCGTTTCTATTATTTATTAGATTTTTTTCTAATGTTAGATTAATTATTTATTTGCTCATTTTTTGTTTTCGTATTTTATTTAATTTTAATTATCAATTTTTTTTTTTATCTAAGTTGTATTTATTTATTGTAATCCAATTTTTATTTATTTTGACCTAAAATATATTTTTGCAAAATATGATCATCCTTGTGGGAGGGACCCATAATAAATATAATAAATATGTCTAACTATTATTAGGAAAATATTCCGTTTCAATTATTTATTTATTTATTTTTTTCAAATGTTAATCAATTATTTTTTTTTTTAATCTAAGTTGTATTTATTTTATTGTAATCCAATTTTTATTTATTTTTACCTATTATTAGGAAAATAGTTCGTTTCTATTATTTATTACATTTTTTTCTAATTTTAGATGTATTATTTATTTGCTCATTTATTGTTTTTATATTTTATTTAATTTGTATAATTTTTTTTTAATCTAAGTTGTATTTATTTATTGTAATCCAATTTTTCTTTATTTTTAACTAAAATATTTTTTTGTTATTATTATGTTTACATTTTCACACTGTTTTCTCTAAACATTTCCTTGCACTCCCTTGTGGCCCCCTTGGGGCCCCCAACCCCCACTTTGAAAACCCCTGCTTAAACAATACCATGTTGCTTTCTGAGCTTTTTTAAGCAAAAATTACATTCTAAAACTAGGTCGTACCATTGCACTTCTTTTTTGTAAGCGAGAAAAAAGCAGTCTTTTACAGTGACGCTAAACGACACGCATGACTCCAGGCTCCTGTTTAAAGTCTTTCCGGAGTGCTCTCTCTGCGCATGCGCACCAAATAATCCTGCTCAGCTCCATCATGGCGGCGAGGGGCCATGTGCAAGACCCTAACGACAGAAGACTGCGACCCATTTACGGTAAGATTCGCATCGCACCGCTGGGCTTACAGAGACTCAGCTGGTCTGACTAGTGCTGTAGGACCGGCCTGTGCGTTACTGAGTTTATAAAAGCGCTGCAGGAGCTGTGGAGAGCCGGTGAGGCCTGTGGTGCTCAAGCCGCGGTGTCGGTTCGACTGCGGTGCCGGATGACAGTGCGTCCTTATGCGGCCACACTCTGAAGTTTCAATCGGTAGAACAAACCCTGTTTACAGTCCATTTAAACCTAGAAATACTGTTTAAATGTCAAGAGATCAGTGCTAATGTCATTTGATCAACCGGCTCATTACCTGTGTGAGATGTCAAAGAGATTAACTGCCTCAATTGGAGCCATTTGTGCTTTAATATTTCACCTCTTCTATAGATTGTGTATATATTCTTAGAAAGATGCTTTACATGCATAATTGATATATGTGTAATTACATTATAGATGCATAAAGCTGAGCTTTGTGTCTAAATGATCTGAAATAACTTAGACCTGCTTATTGTTTCCCAGAGATTATATATAAGTTTTTATGTTTATATTATTATGTTTAATTTTGGAAATGTTCTCCAGAGCGGTGCAGAAATGCCCTATAAATGACTTTAAATGCTTGAACTCTTAAACTGAATTGGTCTGAATGTATAGCCTTGAGGTACACCACTGACATTTGTGTTTTAGCAATCAAAATTATGCAAAATCTGACTCTGTCATGTATATTGTCATATATATGCATGTAGTAGACTTTAATGTATTTGCATATTTATGGTGCTACATTGCAAAGTCAATAAATCTCTATGCATCTTCTATTTAAAGTTATTGCATGGTCTTAATATATTAAACAACCTATTATATAAATATTTGAGACACGTTTTCATTAAATAATATTATTAAATTAATTATATCATGTTTTTATAAACTGGAATTTATTTTTTTTTACCAATCAGCAAAAAATAAATTTTCAGAAATAATTCTGAGTTCATACTGTGCATTTGATTCAAAGTGATTTTATAATATTATATATTTTTGAATGAAATATTATCTCAAAAAGACGCTGTTCTTCTACTACACTAGAGATGCTGCGCTGTGCATGTGAGGTTTATCACGATCAATATTTCAATGACCTTTATTCTGCTGATTTGTGCAGTCTTGCCATCCTATTGTCTAAAATTGATCGCTATTTGCGTGGGTGATTGATTAGAAATATAACAGTTATGAGGAAATGTGCTATTTAAAAGTATGAATGGACAGACACACGGAGCTGTTCTCATGTAGAAAGTCCAAGTCTACTGTCTGGCCTGGTTAATTTTGGCATCCAGCTGTCGATCGACATGGTCCTGTGTTTTTAGCAGAGAGACTCATGGGAAGGGAGGGGAGGGGGATCCTGCATCGAGCAGCCGGTGAGGGAGCGTTCTCACAGTCGGGGGTCTATCTGAGCCATGCATGTTTTGAGTGATGCAGTGCTGTGTTTCTGAGTGTCTGCAGGCGTTTGTTCCCGATCACCGATGCTGTGAAATCCTCACTTGTGGTTTAGCATCATTGAATGTGCAGTTTACCCATAATACCCACTTTAAAGCGGTCATATTCTACATTTCTGTAGCATTTTATCCACTTATAATAGTCATTCAAGGTTTCTTGCACCAAAAAACAGACTTTCTTTTTTCTTTCTTTTACCATTTGTATGAGCAAGAGTTAAACATGCTGGTTAAAGGGACCGTTCCTTTGGTTATGTTATGTTCTAAACCTGTATCAATTCAAAAAGAAAGGTTTGTAACTTCATTAAAGGATTAGTTCACTTCAGAATTAAAATTTACTTACCCCATGCTATCCAAGATGTTTATATCTTTCTTTCTTTAGTCAAAAAGAAATGAAGGTTTTTCAGAAAAACGTTCCGGGATTTTTCTCCATATAGTGGACTTCACTGGGGTTCAACGGGTTGAAGATCCAAATGTCAGTTTCAGTGCAGCTTCAAAGAGCTCTACATGATCCCAGACTACTTTTTAACCACAAATGCACTGCCATGCGCCACGCATTACGTAATCATGTTGGAAAGGTCACATGTGACGTAGGTGAAAGTACCGCTTCTCCAACATCAAAATAGTCCAACATTGTTTAACCTTTTTTTTTTTTTTTTTTGTAATGGCTGTTTGACTTAGTCTTTGCATGTTTGCTTTGTAAACACTGGATCGGTACTTTTGCCTACATCACTCTTGACCTTTCCAACGTGATTACGTAATGCATGGCGCATAGCAGTGCATTTGTGGTTAAAAAGTACATTTCAAACACGTCGATTCGCTATATAAGATTCCTATTCCTCATCATGTAGAGCTCTTTGAAGCTGCACTGAAACTGACATTTGAACCTTCAACCCGTTGAACCCAGTGAAGTCCACTATACGGAGAAAATCCTGGAATTTTTTCCTCAAAAACCTTCATTTCTTTTTGACTGAAGAAAGAAAGACATGAACATCTTGGACGACATGGGGGTGAGTAAATTATCAGGAAATTTTAATTCTGAAGTCAACTAAATCCTGACAGAATATTCACTTTTTGGAGTAAATTATACTTTAAGTTATAATTACTTATTGGTCTAGTGACATTTGACTGGCTGATTAGTAGCATTGTCTGGTTTATCATCACTTGAATGATGGAAACACATGGTAGCTCTCTTCAGTAATGGTCGAAGTGTTTGGTAACTTCCACACTAGTGCTGTACTGTTGTATTGAACATGTATTTCTCTTCTAGATTACCTGGACAATGGCAATAACAAGATGGCAATCCAGCAGGCCGACAAACTGCTTAAGAAGCACAAAGATCTTCACTGTGCAAAGGTGTGTACATTATTTGTTTTTACTCCAGAACTCCACGTCCAGCTTGTAATCATTAATGCAGGTTAAGTGCAACAAACTTACGTATTCTGTAAAACAGGTTGCATTGCTTCCGGTTCAGGTCTTTTGATGTGCTTCATTAATTATAGAGATGTTTTACTCGAGATGCCTTCAAAGGAGCAGCGAAGATGTCTATTGCATTTGCAGATTTATATCTAAAAGTTTATTTTTCCTCTTCTCATTAATGTTCGGATATTAAAATTGAATAAAATGCCAGCAATAAAAGTAACTACATAGGCTAGCCGATTACCTTAAAAGTACCTTAAAGTATCGTGTTCAGTTCATGCTGCTGTTAACACTTTCTCTGAGGATGCAAGAGAATTGTTTTCCTGTTTGTTCATGTGACGTTCGCCATTTCAAACATTAAAACATTGAACGTTTTAATAATCGCACTAACTCATACTGTGATTTTGGTTTTATTTCAATTAATTGTGCGAACACTGTTTCATTTTGGTCAGCTCAGACCGTGGCTGGTCTAGTTGTCAGAAGTGATGGATTAACGCTGTACTTCACGTGACGCTGTGGATAGCTGTCAGCACAAAAGGCATTGTTGTTTAAGAAAGAAAAAACTTAATGAATTTGTCCATCTAGATTGATAAATTAGCTCTGGATGCATTTATTTCCAGGTCTTGAAGGCGATTGGTCTGCAGCGCACCGGCAAACAGGATGAAGCTTTCACGCTGGCACAGGAGGTGGCCGTTCTCGAACCCACAGATGACAACTCTCTGCAGGCACTGACTATCCTCTACAGAGAAATGCATCGGCGTGAGTGTTAAAAGCGCAGACGCAGACCTGAAATGCTGCAGCAAAATCTCAGCCAATCAGAACAAGCTAATTCACATGGACTTTTTCCTTCTTTAGCCGAATTAGTGACTAAGCTTTATGAAGCTGCAGTCCGGAAGGTTCCAACGAGCGAGGAGTACCACTCTCACCTCTTCATGGCCTATGCTCGGGTCGGAGAGTACAAGAAAATGCAACAGGTTCTGTTTGTGTTCATTAATCATTATGTCCTGTTTATAATATTAAACGGTTAGTTCAACCAAAAATGAAATCACCGTCATGACGCTCCACACCCCTAGGACCTTCGTTCTTCTTCGGAACACAAATTAAGATGTTTTTGATGAAATCTGAGAGGTTTTTAATTCCCCATTTAAAGCAACAAAATTACGTTGACTATTTTAACAATGTCTTTATTACTTCTCTGGACCTTGAATGATGGTAATAACATTGCTTTCTATGGGAGATTAAAAAAACCCCCTCAAAAATATCTTAATTTGTGTTCTGAAGATGAACGTTATTGGTTTGGAACGACATAAAGGCGAGTAATTAATGGCAGAATTTTCTTCTTCTTTTTTTGTGATGAACTAACCCTTTAAGTAAGGCTTCTTAATTTGGGGGGGAAATAATTGCAATTGCTATTTAAAATGAGGTTTAAAAACTTCTCCAGGTTTGCAGTGCTTGTTCTGCTAAGTATGGGCTTAAAAGTTGTGAATAAATATAATTTTGACTATAAAATATTATTATTATTATTACAAATATAAAATTTCACTGTAATTTCACTGTATCAGTATTTATATAAAAGATTTTATAGTACTAATATTTATGGCTTTCTTAATTTATGCATTTTCAAACTATTGGTCTTTTATTTTGGCGGTAAACCGCAGGGAGCCCTTAAAGGGATAGATCACCCAAAAATAAAAATTCTGTCATCATTTACTCACCCTCAAGTTGTTCCAAACCTGTATGAATTTCTTTCTTCTGCTGAACACAAAAGAATATATTTTGAAGAATATGGGTAAAAAAAAACAGTTGATGGACCCCATTGACTTCCATAGTATTTTGTATTTTTTTTCCATACTATGCAAGTCAAAGGGTTTCTTTTACCCATATTCTTCAAAATATCTTCTTTTGTATTCAGCGGAAGAAAGAAATTCATACAAATTTTGGTAGAGTAAATGATTTTTGAGTGAACTATCCCTTTAAAGCTTCTCTTTTATTGGCAACAGCTGCTTTATAAGAGTATTGCAATTTTGGGAAGATGGTTGGCGCATGTTGCGCTCCTAAATGCATGTTATAAGCGTCTCAAACTCAGAGCAGATGCAGAGATGTAGTGTGTGGAGCAGCGTTTACTGTGAACCAAGACACTGAAAACAGCACATCGTGAACTGCTTGCGTGTAAATGAACACAGTGTTGCGCTTCACTCATGCAACATGCAGCACATTTATTTATTTATTTATTTAATTAAATCACAGCCTTTGCAATTTGTTAATCACAATTTGAAATTGAGATTTCGGTTTAAATAGGGCTTCATGATTAATCGTGAACCTCCAAAATCATTGTTTATGTTGAAAGACTTTTCTGTCTCTGCACTTCTGACAGGCTGGAATGGCGCTGTATAAAATTGTCCCCAAAAACCCGTATTACTTCTGGTCGGTCATGAGCTTGGTGATGCAGGTATGATTGTTTTCTTACTTGCATAAACAATTCATATCATGGATGAACCCATGCAGATCAAAATAAATGTATAAAATTGCCATTACATTACATTTCTCCAACATCTGCCATGTGTTTCAGGCCATCTCGGCACAAGATGAAAAACTCTCTCACACCATGTTCCTGCCGTTAGCTGAGCGTATGGTGGAGAAAATGGTTAAGGAGGAGAAAATCGAGGCAGAAGCTGAGGTAGGACGTGTTATCGATAATCTGTTTCTGTTTATTTCAGCCGTATAAAGTTCATGACGCATTTTCCATGGGCTGTTCCAGGTCCAGCTGTACTTCATGATCTTGGAGCGTTTGGGGAAATATGTGGAGGCGCTGGAGGTGGTTCAGGGGCCACTTGGAGGTGAGGGGGAATAAAATGTGTGTTCTTCAAAGGAATACTCTGGGTTATTTCCAGTTGAATGTCTTTGTATTGCTTGTGTGACATGCTGTCAGTTACCAGAGACGATAAGAATGTAAAAATGAACAGTAGTTTCCAATGCCTGGTGTTTTTACTCCATGTAAACATGTTATAGTTCACATCTCTTTTTATTTAAAATATTACTGTCAACAGGGCTCAATGCAAAGATTTTTTTTTCGGGCCAATGGTTCAAATTGTTACTTTTCCTGCCAAAATTTTCAGTGTCCCCACCACAGAGAAGCAATAAATGGGGCCCTTTGATTTCCGTGATGCAGAAAACAAGGACAGAATCACGGAATCCGTTCATAAAAGATGGAATTTGTTAAATTTTTGATGAATAAATAACAAGTAGGTCAGTACACTTAAATTAAATCGTGGTATAGACTAGTGTCTGTGAATATTAAACCGCAAAAAGACTATTTACATATGAATACTTCATGTTCTGTGTCTCTGTGTGAATGAATGGCGCAGATGCACGGTTTCATTTACACACTGAAGTACACGTGATGCTCGTGGTGTTTTCAGCCCCTGCTTCCTCACTATAAGAGGACATGGATGCATGAACTTCATCTCCAGAGCCTCTCTGAGAGTCACTTAATGAGCATTTTACCGTTTCATTTGAGAAAAACTATCATCATATCATAAACGCACAAAAACTTCATGGAAACCCATCAAAATAAATGTTCGGCTTAACTTAAAGAAACTGTGACAGAAACATATTAATGTTGTACAGAAGAATTTAGCTACGTCTCAATGGAGTAATAGTGACACTAATAATAATATTAAATAATAATTAATTTTTTTAAAGGAATAATCACAATTTTCTTCCATGTTTTAATTTTAATAGTAAAGCTCTGTTGTGCAGCACTTTGTTTGACAAAAAAGTTTAATATCATGATTAAAAGATAAATTAAATTGTTTTGTTTAATTAAATTGTTTGTTGCCTTCATTTTATTGCCAGAAAAAATTAAATACACAACACAATTTCTGAAAAAACAAAAACAAAACATTTGATAATGATTAAAAAAATATTTTTTATTTATTTATTTAATTAATTAGACATGCTTTTTGATCATTAAAATTTAAAATTAAACCATTTAAAATGGAATCCATGAAACTTAAAACGAAAAACGGGGGGGGGGATGTATTTCATAGGGCCTTAAAGATGTTTATTTTTGTGAAAGTTTTAATAAATTATTAAAGTGTCATGTTTTTAATTACTAGACATGGTTTTTGATTACTAAAATTTAATTTAACCTTTAAAATGGAGTCCAAAAAAAATTAAAACGGTAGAAAAAAAGGAATCCCGAAAAAATGGAATTTGGGAAGAAATAAAACAGATTAAATAAATAAATTATAAATGCAACCTTAATAAATAAGGCTATGACACCAAATTTCAGATACTTTTGTAATTTCACAATTCTTGCTTCCAATTTGGATACCAAACCAAAAACTACTAGCCTAACTAATATATTAATACACATATGATTAGGGTTGGGAATCGTGATATATTTTCCGGTTCCGATTCCGGTTCCATTAAAATAATTAAACAACTATTAAAAAATTGTAGTAAGGGAAAAATGCACAATACTCGACTCAAACAGTCCCTTTTGTGTAAAATGAATTTAACAAACTGTTAATCTCAACAAATTCGCTAACACTTTACAATAAGGTTCATTAGTTAACATTAGTTAACTACATTAACATGAACTAATAATGAACTGCATTTCTACAGCATTTCTAATCTTTGTTAATGTTAATTTCAACATTTACATTATTAAAATCAAGACTTGTATTTGTTAACATTAGTTAATGCACTGTGAAGTAACATCTCTGAACGGCTGTATTTTTATTAACATTAACAAATACATTAGCAAAGGTATTACTGATGGTTAGTTCATAAATGAACCTTATAAAGTGTTACCACAAATAAGATAAGATGCTTTAACAAACATGTAAGATTCAGACAGGTGAAACAGAATATTTTTGTAAGTTGGATTCATAAAGTCTGGCAGAATGATTCATTGATAGACATTTTAACAGTAAATTTGTTGCCACCTAGTGGCGTAACAATGCAGTCGATACAGTCGTCACTTTCAGAACAGAAGGTAATTTATTAGACCTACATAAACATCAGGATTTCTATCTGAATAATAAACTTTTGTATACTTCTGTTATAATTGGAATAGGCCTATTTCTCACACAGAAATAATGATAGCCTACTGTGCTTTTGAAAAGACTGTTTGTGAAGCTGTTTATATACACATTACAACTCTCTTCAGATCAACGGCAGCGCAAACGCAGGGTTGAATGTCGCGATTTTACTTTTGTCAAAGGTTTAATATACAGGGGCGATCATGTGGGTGATGAAATCGAGAACGCGATCTTATAAAGATTAATCATGCAGGTTTGGGCATGTCTCTTTCTCTCTCTCTATTGAAATCTTGCGTATATGAGTAGCGCCGCGCGAGGGCTTTTCAGTGCATTCATTGCTATAATATTTATGATGTGAGACGTCTTTATGAAAGGATACGCTCCCCGCACTTCGACCACCCATCACACCAGAACCGTTTTCGGAACCGATACTTAGAAATCTTCCACGGTTCCGGTTCTTTTCAAAAAACACTACCGGTTCCGGATGAGAACCGGTTCTCGGTTCCCAACCCTACATATGATAGTCAATAGTGTCTGTAATTGTATGTTTTCTGTTTATGTGGAGCAACTCTAAAGTGAGTTAAAATAAATCTTACAGACTCCAAAGGTTTGGCGTGTACTATGAGCTTCTACCATTAACATTTGTATTGCAAAGAATGTGCAACCTTCCAGTTGATTTGTATCTGCATGTTTTAATGCCTCTTAGCTTTGTGTCTCATTTTGCTTTGTGTTTTTCTCCCTTAGAGAAGCTGACCAGTGAACTGCAGAGCCGTGAGAACAAATGCATGATGCTGTATCGCCGTCTGGAGCGCTGGGCCGAGTGCAACGCTCTGTCCTGCAAGCTGCTCCTAAAAAAGTGAGTTCACTACTGATCAGTTGTCTTTCTGTTCCTTAAACATAAATAGCTGCGTCTGGGTGAGGTTGTTCCAGTTTAGCAATGAATTGTCTTTACGTAAGTTGTTAATCGGTAGGTTTTGTTTCTCTCTGCAGCCCTGATGACTGGCAGTTCTACTTGCTATATTTTGACTCTTTGTTCCACCTCATTGATCAGAGCTGGACGCCTCCACAGGAAGGAGCTCAGTACGTAAAAAGTTAATTGCATGCAAACATTTAGCTGGGAAAGCATTTGTCACACTGGAAATGAAAGGTCAAGTACACTGCATTGTATACTGCCTATCGGTGATACAATAATAAAGTAGTGTGCCATTCTGAACACATCCTGTCTCATGGTCTCATGCATGCTGTGGTGTTGCTCTCTGTGTTGCAGTTGTGCAGAAGGGGAGGTGCACGCCTCCGTAGCTCAGTCCATCAGCTTCATGGAGGAGCGACTGGCCACAGAAGATGCAAAGGAGTCGAAGCATCTGAGAGGACCGTACCTGGCCCGTCTGGAGCTCATCAGGCGGCTCAGAGAGCGGAGCTGTCCTGAAGCACAGCAGCTAGGTACTGGATGGGTTGTGGCGGTTTACAGGCTGTATGTTTGCTGTGTGTTTCTGACATGTGTTCCCAACATGATACAGGTGAACCTCTTGAGCTCATGTTCCAGTTCTTTGTGAAGTTTGGAGACAAGCCATGTTGCATCACTGACCTAAAGATCTTTCTGGATCTACTCGCACCTGACCAACATGTGCAGGTAAGCGTGACAAGATGCAATGCATTTACACAGATCAGGCATAACATTATGAGCACTGACGGGTGAAGTGAATAACACTGATTATCTCTTCATTGCGGCACGGCATATATTAGGCAGCAAGTGAACATTTTTTCCTCAAAGTTGATGTGTTAGAAGCAGGAAAAATGGGCAAGCGTAAGGATTTGAGTGAGTTTGACAAGGGCCAAATTGTGACGGATAGACGACTGGCTCAGAGCATCTCCAAAACTGCAGCTCTTGTGCGGTGTTCCCGGTCTGCAGTGGTCAGTATCTATCAAAAGTGCTCCAAGGAAGGAACAGTGGTGAACTGGTGACAGGGTCGTGGGTGGCCAAGACTCACTGAAGGCTGGTCCGTGTGGTCCGATCCAACAGACGAGCTACTGTAGCTCAAATTGCTCAAGAAGTTAATGCTGGTTCTGATAGAAAGGTGTCAGAATACACAGAGCATCACAATTTGTTGTGTATTGAGCTGCAGATCAGTCAGGGTGCCCATGCTGACCCCTGTCCACTGTTGAAAGAGACAACAGTGTGAGCATCAGATCTGGACCACAGAGCAATGGAAGAAGGTGGCCTGGTCTGATGAATCATGTTTTCTTTTACATCACGTGGATGGCCGGGTGCATGTGCGTCACTTATCTGGGGAACAAATGGCACCAGGATGCACTATGGGAAGAAGGCAAGCTGGTGGAGGCAACCTGGGAAACCTTGTTGCAGTCCATGTACACCCTTTCATGGAAACTGTATTCTCTGGTGGCTGTGGCCTCTTTCAGCAGGATAATGCACCCTGCTACAAGGCAAAAATGGCCTCCAAAATCCCCAGATCTCAATCTAATCGAGCATCTGTGGGATGTGCTGAACAAACAAGTCCGAACCATGAAGGCTCCACCTCGCAACTTACAGGACCTAAATGTCTAGGGCTGCTAACATCTTGGTGTCAGATACCACAGCACACCTTCAGGGGTCTAGAGGAGTCCATGTCTTAATGGGTCAGGGCTGTTTTGGCAGCAAAAGGTGGACCAACACAATATTAGGAAGGTGGTCATAATGATATGCCTGATTGGTGTGTATATAAATTTAGTATACCCTCACATATACATTATCACATCATTTTTTATTTATTTATTTTTGCAGCTTATTCTATTTAAGAACAGAACACTTAGACAAGAAGAGATGTTCTTGAGTGTTTCTAACTTTCTTGCGACTGTCTCAGTTCATCAACAGGCTAATGGAGGCCGTGCCGCTGGCTGCTCCTGGAGAGGATGGTGTTGCTCTCCCGGGAGACACGCGGGCTCTGCAGAGACATTTGTGTGTGACGCAGCTCAGCCGCTGTCTGGGTCTACAGCATGCACTCAACACCGAGGACAAACTGGGACTCATCAAAGAACTGAAGGCGCATTACCGGCACGGCTTACAGTTCGGTAAGCAGATGACTAGGCAGGTTGGACTATTCAAATTTCTTCCTAATTAAATGACATAATCTGTGAAAATGCCAGCATCTTACATTTTCCACGGCAAGCACTTGACATATTTTCTATACATTGACACATTTTAATTGACCTATAATGTTCTGTTTTACAGCAGTCTTACCATTTCCTGTTTTACTTCTGCTCTAGGGAAGTCCTGTTTAAAAACAGAGCTCCAGTTCTCAGATATGTACTGTCTCATGGCGGCTCATGTCTATATCGACCTGTGGATGGAGACGGGTGCGTGTGCTTCTCATTTTTAGAATCAGTTTTGATTAAAACCCTTCATGTTATTGATGAACGAGTGTGGTGTCTGTGTTGTTAGGTGATCAGAACATGTTGTGGCAGTGTCTGGGGATGTTAGAAGAAGGTCTTTCCCACAGTTCCTCCAACGCTCAGTTCAAGCTGCTGCTTTTGCTTCTGTACTGCCGTCTGGGGGCTTTTGAGCCGGTGGTAGATCTTTACTCCGGCCTGGACGCCAAACACGTCCAGCACGACACCATAGGGTGAGAACACATCGACTACAGGGAACAAATATGTCTTTTATTAATATGTTAAAGATGACATTAAATAATTTTTTTGAACATATGTTCTTTGTCTTATTGTGCACAGTTTATCAGTGCACCTTATTCTAAATTTTAAAGAGCAGTTCTTTTGCAAGATTCAAGTTTTAGGACATCATATTAAAGGATTAGTTCACTTAGAATTAAAATTTTCTGATCATTCACTCACCCCCATCTCATCCAAGATGTTTGCCTTTTTTTCTTCAGTCGAAAAGAAATTAAGGTTTTTGAGAAACTTTCCAGCATTTTTCTCCATATAGTTCACTGGGGTTCAACGGGTTGAAGGTCCAGCAGTTTCAGTGCAGGTCCAGCAGTTTCAGTGCAGCTTCAAAGAGCTCTACATGATCCCAGACGAGGAATAAGGGTCTAATCTAGCTAAATAATAGGCCATTTTCAAAAAAAAAAAAAAAAAAAAAATTATATACTTTTTAACCACAAAAGCTCGTTTTGCACTGCTCTGCAATGCGTCACGCAGTACATAATCTTGTTGGAAAGATCATATGTGACGTAGGTGGAAGTACTATGGTAGGGCGTAAAACTCCATCTCATTTTCTCCTCCAACTTCAAAATCGTCCGACATCGTTGTTTGACTTGGTACGTTTGCCTACTTCTGACATCACGCGTGACCTTTTCAACATGATTACATAATGCATGGCACATCTCAGAGCAGTGCAAGACGAGCATTTGTGGTTAAAAAGTGTATAATTTTATTTATTTATTTTTTTAGAAAATGATTGATTGTTTCGCTAGACACAAACACTCCCGTGCGTTGATCATTGTAGCCAATCACAGACATATTCACTATATTGCCAAAAGTTTTGGGACGCCTGCCTTTATGTGCACATGAACTTTAATGAAACCCCATTCTTAATCCGTAGGGTTTAATATGGAGTTGGCCCACCCTTTGCAGCTATAACAGCCTCAACTCTTCTGGGAAGGCTTTCCACAAGGTTTAGGAGTGTGTTTATGCGAATTTTTGACCATTCTTCTAGAAGCGCATTTGTGAGGTCAGGCAGTGATGTTGGCGAGAAGGCCTGGCTCACAGTCTCCGCTCTAATTCATCCCAAAGGTGCTCTATCGGGTTGAGGTCAGGACTCTGTGCAGGCCAGTCAAGTTCCTCCACACCAAACTCTCTCATCCATGTCTTTATGAACATTGCTTTGTGCACTGGTCGCCATCTCCAAACTGTTCCCACAAAGTTGGGAGCATGAAATTCCAAAATGTCTTGGTATGCTGAAGCATTAAGAGTTCCTTTCACTGGAACTAAGGGTTCAAGCCCAACGCCTGAAAAACAACCCTTTACACTTGGCACAATGCAGCCAGGCAAGTACCGTTCTCCTGTCAACCACCAAACCCAGACTCGTCTATCAGATTGCCAGACAGAGAAGCGTGATTGGTAACTCCAGAGAACACGTCTCCACTGCTCTAGAGTCCAGTGGCTTTACACCACTGCATCCGGCGCTTTGCATTGCACTTGGTGATGTAAGGCTTGGATGCAGCTGCTCGGCCATGGAAACCCATTCCATGAAGCTCCCTACGCACTGTCTATGAAGTTTGGAGGTCTGTAGCTATTGATTTGTGATTTTATGTGGCCTGACACTTCGTGGCAGAGTTGCTGTTGTTCCCAATTTCTTCCACTTTATGATACCACTAACAGTTGACCGTGGAATATTTAGTAGTGAGGAAATTTCACAAATGGACTTATTGCACATGTGGCAATCTATCACGGTACCACGCTTGAATTCACTGAGCTCCTGAGAGCGACCCATTCTTTCACAAATGTTTGTAAAAGCAGTCTGCATGCCTAGGTGCTTGATTTTATACACCTGTGGCAATGGAAGTGATTGGAACACCTGAATTCAATGATTTGGAGGGGTGTCCCAATACTTTTGGCAATATAGTGTATGTTGAGCATGTGAACACAATGGCCAATCAGAGGCTTTTACGAATCCACTCAACAGCGCTCAAAGCGTCACATTTTTAAAATTTCAGTACCGACTTGGTATCGAAGACTCTATTACGTTATTTTAGTACATCACAGTACGCTTTAAGTTAAATTTACTTACATTTAGCAGTTTATTTTTTTTTACAAAGCTTGTCAAAATTCACCCATGCTAATGCTATTCTTTTGGTTCTGTCTTTGTCCAGGTATTTATTGACCCGCTATGCAGAGTCTTTGGGCCAGTTTGCTGCTGCTTCCCAGTCTTGTAACTTCTCCCTCAGGTTTTTTCACTCGAACCAGAAAGATGTACGCTGCTGTTGTTCTTTATGCACAGAATCAAAATGACCATTCTGTCATCATGTGCTCTCACTCATGCTTCTGCTGTGTGTTTGTTTCTGCAGACCTCAGAATACATTATTCAAGCATATAAGTATGGTGCTTTTGAGAAAATCCCAGAGTTCATCGCTTTCAGGAACCGACTCAATCACTCGCTGCACTTTGCCCAGGTGCGCACAGAGAGGATGCTGCTGGACCTCTTCCTGGAAGCCGACATGTTAGTCCCTCCATCTTTCTCTGTCGTATTTACTGCCTTTTAGAAGTCACTGTGGGGATTATATTTTGAGGATTCATTGTCGTCTTGTCAATTCACAGATCATCCCCTCTAGAGGAGAGCGTAAAATCAATGTCTCTATGTCCGGAAGAGGACGACATCCCTTGGGACAACTTAAGGGACAACCGTGACCTGACTGTCCTCGTCAGCTGGAACCCTAAAGACCGGTACGATGAGACAAACACATTTTAAAGAGGATTTCTTGTGCTTTTTTTACATGTTCATCTTTCTTTAGTTTGTAATGTTGCTGTTAGTCCCTCCAGCAGGAGTTCTTCTCTATATCGGTGTCAGTGTTTCTGAACTCCCTGAAACGCCTCCATTGTAGTCTTGAGTTTTCTTCTGGGAATGAACATGTCACAATATTCCTCATTAAAATAATTCATACACAAAATAAAGGGGCGGGGCCTGGTTGAGTTAGATAGTAGTGTGTTGAAACTGGCCGTTATGGTAAGGGGCGGGACATTTCCCAAACAAGCTCGAAGCGCTTGACCAATCACAACACACTGGTCCAGCCGACCAATCAGAGCACATTGTGATTTTCAGAAGGAAGGGCTTCATAGAGACAACAGTGCTTCCCACAGGTTTGAAATATACTTGCGGTGGTAGCCGGGCGAAAAATCCTCCTATTACCCATGGCACAAAAATCGTCTACTACATGTGACAAACAAATAATGTCTGATTTTTAACAGTATTTTTATTTATTGAAATTAATTTTAATTACATAGAATATTACATTTAACTACATACTAATATTATGCATAATTATGCATTGTAAATTATGCAAAATTACAGCATTCAAATGGTTCACCTTTTTGTATGTTCTCCTTGCTGTCATATAGTGTCTCAGTGAATGGGACACAGATTTTACTAGTAAAATTTATAAAATGAATAATGTGTCAAATAATGTTCTTAGTCTTTTCTTCCTGTGGGGGAGACTACAATAATTTACTATGAATTAAATGGAAATCAAATTAAATACAATTTATTGTGTAACCAAAATACCAATAATGCCCAAAAGAAAAAGAAAAAAAACTTAACGTGTGACTTTTAATTATAAACAAGCACGAAATACACCGGGACTCTTATTTTAAAATGTCTGTACTATTGCAGGCTGATCCTTCAGATTCTTACAATTGTCTAAAACATTTTATATAGAGGCCATGAAGTAGACTTTGTAATAATTCATCAGCTTGAGTTCATTAGCAATCGCTTGGCATAAATCTGCGCTTTTCATTGATTGAGAATCACTTTGAAGCAGTCTGAAGCACTGTTGCGCGAGCTTGTAGAACATGCAACAGCGCCGCCTAGTGACTTTACAAAATGCAGCACCTGTGGGAATGTCAGCGGGAGTAAACAGTTCTGACGCACACATAACGAGCAGGTATGAAACGACTAGTTAATCGATCGCGGATGGTTTCATTATCTTGCGTGGATATAAAAGTATAAGAGGATAAAAATAATAAAAGCAAAAATGTATCTCCAAATATACTTGGGCGGCCGTTCTTATACGTGGGTGGCCCGCCCAAGTAAAGTCTATGTGTGGGAAGCACTGGACAGGAACTAAACAGAGCGTTACTGACAGACTGGGAAGAGAGGAGCTGCAACAATGGAGAATATGGGAAAAATAATGAAAGTTGAGCCTAAAAACAACAAGAAGACTGTGAAAAAGTGCATAATAAGTCAACTTTAAACATTTATGTGTTTCAGTAATGGTAATATTGATCACAAATTGTAGGCAGCTGACCGAGGAGCACAAGCAGCGCTCTCTAGAGGACGAGACCCTGTGGCTGAAGTTGCGGTCGCTTACTCTGCGGCTGATTGGCTGCGTCTCCACAATGACTCACCCACCAGCACCACGTAACTCTGAGAAGACGACTGAAAATGGAGTGGCAGCCAAACCGTCTTCTCTACTGTCACTGCTCTCCCAGCTTGAAAACACGTTAAACCAGGCCACACAGTTCACGGAAAAACAGCTCCAGGTCAGAACCGTTAGAGACCGTTTAGCGAATGCAGTTTTTATCAGTTGCTTAATTTCTATTTCAGTCGATTTTTGCTGTGTAGCTTCAGATTGATATCAGAAAGCCAGTTTTGACTATTAGCATCAAGTCTTGGTCTGGTGTTATGTACTTTTATAGTATTTAATCATATTTTGACTTTTTTGTAAATAATTTTGTCACATAAATATCTTAATCTCATATTTAGATGAGGTTCTTTCCTCATATTTAAAATGTAAAAAAACAAACAAAATATTTTCATTAAAGGATCATTAATAACAAATGTGAAATTCACTGCTGTGCCAAGCTGAAAGTTGGTAATGAGTGTGTGAAGAGTTTGAAAAAGTGACTAAAGTATTGAGAAATGTGTCCTAGTTATTTGTAAAATGCTCTACCTGTAGTTTGTTGTTTAAACTGTATGTTGTGTTTGACAGCATCAGTACCCGTTTCTGGGTCCCGTGTCGTCTCGGCTGGCTCAGGCTCTGTCCAGCGGTTGCTGTCAGTGTCAGCTCTCCTCCCTACAGCTCCCTCTGCACCTCCAGGAGCTCGAGACCACCGGTCTGGGTTCGTTACTTCACACCTCTTTATGCACAGTTTGATATTACAGCAGATCTTTTATAAAGCGTTCATCATCTTGGCAATCCTTTTTGATCTCATGTCAGTTATTAGTTAATTTATTCTGCTACGATCATTGAATTAGGAAAATTAAAAAAAATTGTGATTTCCTGGCCTGGAAAAAATTGTAAAAAAACTAATAAGATCCTACAAAAAACAATATATTATATTATATGAATTATATTATATTATATTATATTATATTATATTATATTATATTATATTATATTATATTATATTATATTATATTAATCATTTGTCATCATGTATTGTTATATTATTTTTATTAGGGGCCAAACACCGAAGGTTGTTAGATTTCTTTTTAATTATTCTGCTTCTTCCGCTCTGGGAGTCTATGGCAGCCCATAGAACCGTATTGTAAAAAGTTGTGAAATTTGGCACACAGTTAGAGGACAGTCTGAACTGTGTCAATAGCAAATTTGGAGTCTCTAACTCAATCCCTCTAGCGCCACCAGCTGTCCAAAGTTGCACTTATGTTTATGCTAATAACTTTTGAACTGTAAGGGTACAACAAAATTCAAATTATTATTAAAGTTATAAAAGTCAAATTATTATTATTATCAAAAGTAGAAACAAAATTCTTTTTTCCTCTGATTCCTTGGGTGTAGACGAATTGATTGCACCCAATGACATAATTTTCCGTCATGAAAATGTTTCCGCCATTTTGAATTTTCTGAAAAACCTAATTTTTCGATTCTTTTTTTACTCCGATTTTCACAAAAATGAACCAGATCATCTTCAGACGATGCAGACAAAAACTTATGGAATTCAAGTTGATTCCTCAAACCGTTTTTGAAAAACACGCGAACGAATTGTACGTAGTGCTTGAAAAAATAGACGTAAGGCTGTATCTCTGCAACGCTTTATCGTATTCAGACCAAACTTGGTACATGTCATCACAAGCATGACCTATGGCAACATGCAGCATTTCGGCGCAACGCCACCTACTGGTCCAGAGATACGAAAAATGGATATTTTTTCTTATAACTTCTGATGGGTTTGTCCAAAAATCATTAATTTGGTCTCGTTGGATTTGGGGCATCATGCCTAGTCGAATGATATCCAATTTGCCCATATTGGCCATTTTGAATTTTGTGCTAAAATGCTATATTTTACGAATGCATTAGCGTATCATTATGAAACTCGGTATGGGTCTTTGCCACCTTGTGGTCAAAAGTTATAAAAAATTTACAAAAATGTTCCTGTTCCTGTCCGCCATATTGGTTTTATTTAAAAACCTACTTTTTCGAACTCCTCCTAGACCGTTTCTCCGATTTTCACCAAATCGAACCGTATCATCTTCAGACCATGCCGACAAAAATTTATGGATTTCAAGTCGCTACAGCAAACTGTTTTCATATACCAGAGCAATAAATTTGAGGCATGATGCAAAACCCAGTCTTGAAGCTGTATCTCTGCAATGCTTTGACATATTGACACCAAACTTTGCAAGTGTCATTGTCACCTCACTCTGACCATACCACATTAATTTGGTCACAGCGCCACCTATTGGTCAAAAGTGATGAACCAGTAAATCCTAATTTTTGATCATTTTTCAGCTCTTTTGCCTAAAATGATCTTAATAGGTCTTTAATTGCTCACTGTTAGTGGCTGTTGGCTGGCTTATTGTGCCGTTTTTGTGCTTGGCCCCGCAATTGCTGCTTGCAGCTATATTTCCATATTATGATTATGTAAATAGAAAAAACAATATATTACATAATATTTTTAATGCCTTAATTTGACTATTATGCTTGTATGTATAATGTTATTCTTTTGTATTTTCAGATGAATCAACAGAGCTTCAGACACAAATATCAAATCTTTTCAAGTCTTTAGCAGTACAACTTCAAGGTATGTCATGGATTCATTTAGTTGAAAATTACTTGAATATTTTTGCACATTCATATTTAATTTATCACATTTTTAATGTCATCGGATGACATTGTTTTAGATCAATTTTGGTTTTTTTACTAAAATGAAATAACAGTCTATGCTTATCTCTGCTGATGTAACCAAGTCTATGTGGGCATGGAAAATAATAACTTGAAGCTAAAGTTTGTAAACAAACTTTGATGTTGGCTTGAATGGGCCGCCTGAGTCAGAAGAGCCAAAGCACATGTCTGTTTGGTGTTCTGTAACAAATTATTATTTTGATTATCGATTAATCCTTAATTAAGCCTTTCTCAAGCCAACATAATAAGCCCACTTTCACTATCCAATAAAATCCTGGTGAAAAAAATTCTTAATACAAAACTTGCAAATGTTTTCATGTTGACTTGTCTTTCTGTATGCTTTTTCAGATATGTTGGAAAAATGTAAAGGTGATCTATTAGAAGTTAAAGATGGTCAAAGCAAGACACAACCCTTTTTACTGGAGAATCTAGTCTACTTTGTTGAAGTGAGTCTCTCGCCTTTAAGAATTGAAGAGAATCCACTGCTCTCTATAGAAAATAAAAATAATTCATTCTTAACTCTTCGTTCCAGACCATTTGTATCGTCTTATGGGTGTCTAATTACTGTGGAAGCGTCCTCCGGCCCTTAAAGTCCAGTTTACAGAAGAAGAAGAAAAAGAAAAAAGAAGTCAGCGCTGTAACGGTAATGCTTTGATATCTGTTGAAACGCTCTCTTCCGAATCAATATTTATGATGCGTAGGGTTGGAGGGAATGTGGGTCACTCTTGTTTATGTGCTGATTTGTGTCTCCCACACAGCCGGCGGTGATCTCAGCCTTCCAGGAGTTCAGCGGTAGCTTGCAGAGTCTCCTCAACCAGGCTCTAGAGCAAATCAGGAGCCAGGAGACCAACCTGACGGCCCTGAAGCTGGGAGCCCTCAGTCTGGAGGGACAAACTCAGTCTGAGGTAAGTGACATCAGAGACTGCTTTGGTTCTGATTGTCTCAAAAAATAGACTTTCAGCATCAAGTCTGCTCCAGTGAAATTTATGCACTATTATAGTACTCCATTCATATTTTGAATTAGCTTTTTTTTTTTTTTTTTTAGTTTTGTGCTTTTGTCATTTTATTAGGTTTTTTTTTTTTATTTCTATTTAGCTTATTTTTTTTATATTTAGTTTAATTTCTTTGTAAGATCTTTTAGTAATTTTAATACTGCAACTTAAACTTATTTCAGTAAGTGGTTTCATTTAAAGGCACAATATGTAAGATTTTCAGATTAAAATATCCAAAAACCACTAGAACAATGTTACATATTTTGTTGACTTGTGTACTTACTAGGGCTGGGTAAAAATATATTGATTTCTCGATTTTAATGTTTTCTCATATTTATGAACTGATATCGATTTTTAAATCCCAAGAATCGATTAGTCTA
Source organism: Chanodichthys erythropterus (assembly GCF_024489055.1). Lineage (NCBI taxonomy): Eukaryota > Metazoa > Chordata > Actinopteri > Cypriniformes > Xenocyprididae > Chanodichthys > Chanodichthys erythropterus. The sequence continues at coordinate 32,158,620 of NC_090230.1, forward strand.
GTCTGTTTTCAGTTGATGAATGAGCAGAATATGTAGCTCCTCCCATCCAATAAATCTTTGTGCTTTATTACTTTTGATATGAAGCAAAGTCTCAGATTTCAAATGACGTGCATCTTATTATGAGATTAATACTGTTTTGGCGCTGTTTAATGTGGCGTGACGGATCGCTTTAGCGCCTGTGATCATCCTCTCCTCCGCTTTAATACCAGCAACAGCGAAATAAACATGCATGAACATCTGAAGGTACGTTAAAATATACAGTATTGATACAATATACTGAAATCCGTATCATGTCTCGTGTAATCGCTCAATCAGTGTTTCAACCTCGGAAAGACGTCAATAAAACAGCTTGTAAACAATGTCACGTGACGTCACATTTACCTCAGAAAAACATATTCAGTGACCATAAGCTCATTAGTCAGCTAGAAAAGTGCTCTAGAAAGCAACATTCTGATAAATATAGCTATGCACCGTTACATGTTCATTATAATTTTTAATGCTCTACAATATTTAATGCATGTTTGAATAAATCAGTTATGACAGCTGCGATTTAAATGTTTATTTTTTTTTAAAAATGAATTGAAGTAGAAATGATTATGTAATTCTAAACTTTATTTATAATAAAAACATTGAGTGTAATTTAAGTGTTTGTATATAAATAAGTTCATTTAAACTTCAATATTATTATAGTAGCACCAGCTGACTCTCATGTGTAGTTTACAGCATTAGTTGAGAGATTGTTTTTCCTCTAGAAAATTTGCAATGTGCTGAAACTGAAAATTTCTTGACTTCTTTTGTAAATCCAGCTCCTTGTCCCATAAATCGCATAAAGCAATGTAATGTTGAAACGAAGTCAAAGAATTTGTTTAGCGTGTTTTTGAACGCTGTTTTCCTGCTTCATCCAGGCGGAAGGGACCTTCACGAAGACCGGCATGGATAAGGTGCAGAGCAGCTACCTGCGTTCGCTGCAGGAGATCGGGGAACTGTTGAAGAAGAGAGCGGACACATTGAAATCCCTCAAAATCTGAGCGCTCCATCGATCCTTCATCCGATCCGGTCCCTGACCCGCACGGCTCCACGCGACAGCGTCCTCGGTCCCTAACTCAGTCTGTGAACTCAGCTGGTGGAGATCTCCCTCTCTTCCTCATCTCCTCTTCCTAATTATCCGTCTCATTACTCACGTACAGACACAGGCACACTGTAAAGTTCAACAACGGCTTCAGCACAAGCATCTACGGTGCTCCGAGAAGCACTTTTAAGTGGAAAAGTAACTTCATATCCCTAGCAAAACTACATAGGCAAATGAATAAGCAATTTTAGAAATACTGCTATAAATTATTGTACATAGTGTGAAGATAAAGAATATCAACCAGAACTCCTTGGCGAATTAAAGTGAACTGCTTTGTCCTTTTGTCGATGTCTTGCGTTATTGTCTCTCTCACTTCCCAGCCGTAGACCTCGCGAAACCCCTCCTGACGATTCGTGTTCACCTTACCGGTGCCACTCCGTATCGTAAAGAAGCCACCTTCCAGACGGACACGCTCTGCCACGCGTTTACGTAGCCGTTCGCGATGCACAGCCAGCCAAGAGCTAAATTCGTCCCGAGGAGATTTTGCGAAAACTTTCGGATGCTTTGAACGAATGTTTTGGGTGCTTCTATTACGATATTTCTTTGTATATTACAAATGACTTTACTTGAGCCACAAGCGTTCGAAATGTAGCTTTCCCGACCGTTTGATCGGAAACAAACACGTCATTGAGTGCTACTTGAAAAGACATGGTGAGGTTTGGGAAAGTTTGTGTACGTTTGTTAAAATTTGATTTATCAATCATGTTCGGGAACTAATTTTATGCTTAAAGTGGCGGATGAATGGTTTTGTCGTTGTTTGGGCCGAGTTGTTTACTTTGAACTCTAAAAAAAAAAATGTTGATTGCACTGATGATGTCCCTTCAATGATGAGGTTTTATTATTGTTGCATACCAAAAACGTCTAAATTAGCCTTGCGTTAACGTCGCAGTAGAGACTAAGGTAGGTTTTTATACGACTGACTTGTTGATGTCTACCGGGAAGTGCAACTTGTTTACAATGTTTCCGAGCGCCATTAAGAATCATGTTTATAGCGTGTGTTATACGGTGTGCTGCAATCTACGAGCTTTCACTGCTTTATACTTGCTCGGGGAGGGAGATGCTTTTCTTTTCTATTTTTATTTTAATCCAACACGACGGGATACGGGACAAGTTGTGCAGCGAGCGGCTCTTCCGTCGCTCCGGGACTGAAGGGCTCATTTCGCGTCCTCGCCGTCACAGAGCACGAGGACGACAAGCGCTTCTGAACTGAGGAGGTCGTTTCGAGATGTCAAGTGTGTCGGCTGATGAATTCTTTTGTTAGTGAAATTGAGAAAATACAAACAAAAACACTGGAATGTGAAAAGGAGTTTTTTTTTTTTTTTTTTAAATAAAAAGTAAATGTTCCACATGCTGTGACTGCTTTTGATTTCTTGCACCCTGAAGCCTTAAAATGTTTTGATGTTGTAATATATTATCACATTGATTTCAGTAGGGTAATCGTGTACTTGTATTGATATAAAAATACAGGAGACCTATAATGCCCCTTTCACAAGATGTAATATAAGTCTCTGGTGTCTCCAGAATGTTTCTGTGAAGTTTCAGCTCAAAATCCCCCACAGATCATTTATTATAGCTTGTTAAATTTGCCCCTATTTGGGTGTGAGCAAAAACACGGCGTTTGTGTGTGTCCCTTTAAATGCAAATGAGCTGCTGCTCCCGCCCCCTTTCCAGAAGAGGGCGGAGCTTTAACAGCTCAACAACAACAAAGCCGGAGAATCTCACGCAGCCAAAATGAGGATTGTCAGTAACGGTGTTCAGCCTTACATTGTTCAAACCGGAGTCGACACTGATGGAGAGACTCAGGAAGAAGTTACAACTTTTAGACGTTTCTGAATGGTTAGTGGATAAATTTATGTAGTTGATTCAACTCATCCACTAGCATGTGCTGTCATATTAATCTTTTGTGCAAATCCAGTGTTGAATTGATCCTCGTTTGTGAAGCAGTCCGGCGTAAAATGACGGCATGACAACACTCTACTCCAACAACTCTTCCTCTTCTCTAAAGCAGCCCAACATGGCCACACCCTATGGAGTCAAATTAATGCCATAAAGTTTTGCAAAACACAAAAAAGAATTGAGCAATAAAAAAATGTTTTGAAAACAAAAATAATAAATTGCGAAATAAAATAATGTAGTGCAAAAATAAAAATATAATCAATTACAAAAATCAATGACAGCTGTAATCCTATTTTATCTTTGCCACATATTTTTCATGCTCAAACCTACTAAATCATTTGTTTTTATTTTATTCTGTGTATTCTGCCACCGTTTCTTGACTCCACCCCCACGTGAAACCAGTGCCATAAAGAGATCCGCACAGAAAAGGAAAACCGGTATGGTGAGCGCACGCTTGACTGAAACGCAGAATAAAATGAGCGTTGCAAATGATTTAGTAGGTTTGAGCATGAAAAATATGTGGCAAAGATAAAATAGGATTACAGCTGTCATTGATTTTTGTAATTGATTATATTTTTATTTTTGCACTACTTTATTTTATTTTGCAATTTATTATTTTTGTTTACAAAACTTTTTTCTGCTCTATTTTTCCTTCACAATTCTTTTTGTTTGCAAAACATTTTTTTATTGCTCAATTCTTTTTTTTTTTTGCAAAACTTTAAGGCATTTATTTGACTCCATACCGCCCCCTTTGTTGTGTGTTCTCAGGGGTGGGGTTTATGTACATTTTGGGGTTCTGATGTCACCAACCCAGGAAGAAGCTTGTTGTAGTCCCTACCAGCCGTAAAACACTTAATAAAAAAAGATTTTGTCTTACATGTGACCATTAACTGAAATCAGAGAACCCTGAACTTAATTTTATCATTATTTACTTTATTTTATTATTGACAAAACTTATTAACTTAAAATCTCATGGGTCAAGTAAATATATTAAGTCAAAGAGGTTCAGCTAACAAACGAGTTAGGGAATCCCTGCGTTGCATGTAAATATGAAATGACGTGAATTACCCAGAGCCGGTTCACACAGAACTTACTTTCTTTTAACCCTGATGAAGGCTTGTGTGCTGCGACAGAGCTAAGACTGACACAAGTGTTGCTGGTTTACCTTTTCAAATGAAGTTGCGTCAGAATAACTTTTATTTTTAGGTTTGGCAATCACAAATATTTAGTTTGTGGTTTGTTAGTTTTCTCCTGTCAAAAGTTAATACAGCAGTCTCACGCATCTGTAACCTAAGAGAAGAAGGGCGTGTAAACCAATACAATGACTGAATACAAAGAGTGTCTGTGTATAACTTTCTAAAAATAAGTGGGTGGATGTGTTGGACAGTAAAACATGACGAAGGCCACATGATTTTGTGCAACGTGCATCTATTAACCAAATATGCAAGATGGTTCCCATGAAGTGGATGAGCCTTTTCACTGCAAAGTCATTGTGGTTTGGGGTTACAATACCACACCTGTGACCTGCGATGATAATACTGCTCATAATGTGTTTCTGTTGGGGTGAATCTCATGAAAATTGTCACATTTCAGCCTGAATCAAAAGACACAGAAAAGAAATTATATTTTGCATAAACTAAATGCAGCCTGAGTATTATTTTACATTATAATTAAACACATCATCTCCCAAATTATCACTGTAAAAAACGTTTATATTTTAATTACTACAATGCAAAAAAAAAAAAAAATATATTTAAATTGTATTTAAGTATTTATACACCACTATAGCATTTATTTCTTATGGAAGCTTGTTTCTGCCATAAATAAAAAAATAAATAGGTAATTCTGACTTTTTTTCTCACAATCGCGAGTTATAAAGCCAGAATCGCATGATATAAAGTCAGAATTCTGAGATAATTATCAATTATGACTTAAGATTATATCATGCAATTCTGAGAAAAAAGTTAGAATTGTTATAAAGTCAGAATTGTGCGATAAAAGGTTGCAATTACCTATTTATTTTTTATTTATGGCAGAAACAAGCTTCCATGAGGAATACTATAGTGGTGTAAAAATACTTAAATACAATTTAAATAATATACCATATTTTTTTGCATTATAGTAATTAAAAAGATATAAACTCGCAATTCTGAGAAAATCATCAATCAAGTCTTTTTCCCTCACAATTGAACATTATAACATGCAATTGCAAGTTTATTTTTCCCAATTCTGACTTTATAACTTGCAGTTCTGAGAAAAAAAGTCAATTACCTTTTTTATTTCATGGCAGAAACAAGCTTCCATAATTTCACTGCTAAAAATGTATGACAGATTTTTTGTTTGTTTGTTTTAATGCAATAAAAAAATACTAACAGAAATGAGTTCACAAAAAAAACAAAAGCATCAGATGCATAACAGAAAAATATAATTTCTTTTTTTTTTCCAAGTGACACATGACCAGAACAGGTTTTCATGAGACTCATCTGTCAGAGCTGCAGAAAGCAAGATTCAGTAATCTCTACAAACATAAAATAAACCAAACAATGAATAAACGTCCAGAGTTATCAGCAGTTTCATGAATCTGACATCTGAAATCTTCCAGCTATGAGGAGGACACTAAAATAATACGAAAATAAAAGAACAGCACTTTGTTTTCATATAAAACAGGTCGAGCTACATTTCTAAGCAGCACTTGTGTCCTCGTGTGAGATATTAGTGAACCAACTTTAATATATTAGAGCCTCTAATGTAGCGGGAACACGAGGAAGGGCGATTATTCCCTCATTTCCAAAGCAGCCTGTGCAACATTTCCACCATCCGTAAAGCACTGAATATACCAAACAGAACGTTTTTGGCTACTTTCCCCTCTTGGATCGTCCTTTCCGGCCGCCCAGTCTGCCGGAGCCGTGGGCCGAGGGCCCGGGCTGAGGGGCGGCGGGAGCCGCAGCGATGTTGATCTGACCCTCTTGGATTTCTTGCCGGGTGTCCGCAGGCATCCGATCGATCTGCTGCTGCGTCTCCAGGTAGAACATGACGTCCCGCAGCTGCTCCTGCAGCTCAGCGATCTGGCCTTCTTTATTGGCCGCGGTCTCATTGGCCCGCCTCTCCTCCTCCTGCAGCTGCGTCTGGAGCTGCGTCTGATTGGCTCGCAGGCACCGGTTCATCTCCTGCTCCTCCCGCAGCTCTTGACTGAGCTTCACCACTTTGTTATTCAGCTGGGAACATCTACACGGAAAAACAGACTGTGTAAACAGAGTATTACTAGTAAAGTGTCATTTTAAATATTAACTAAGCAACTCAATTTTTAAAAGTTTAACTGTAGCTTTAACTTTATTCCTTTCAAATAAATAAAAAATTATTTTAAAAAATCATAAATTTTAAAATAAAATCTTTCACTGTTTGAAAGAAAACCTCAGATTAATTTATTCATATTTTTATTTATACATTCTATAATTATTATTGTAATTATTGTTTTATTAATAATTTTAATTAGCTTTTATTTTTATATTTTCTTTTGTCATTTTGACTTTTCTTTAGTATTTTTTTCCAGTAATTGTTGTATTTTTGTGATTTGTATTTATTTGTTTATTTTGTTTTAAATGTCTATACAGTTTTTATTTCAGTTTTAGTCATTTAGTACATAAATTCAATTCATTTTTTTCAAGTAATTAAAGTTTTTTTATGGTTTTAGTTTTAGTTAACTATAATAACCCTGTAACTATGGTACATTTTTGTCTGGCTTATCGTAAAGAGACCCAAATGTTTCATGATGATGTGAAGGATAAAGTAAGTTGTACTTCTTCTCGATGGATTGTTTTTCTTTGATGAGTTCGTTTAGTTTCCTCTCCAAACTGTCACACTTGTCGATCGTTTCCTTGAATTTGGCCTTCATGTTGTTGATCTAAAAGACACACACACACACACACACACACACAGATCAGATTATCATGTTCTTAAACTTTGCTCATTATGGATTTGTTCTGGTCAACTGTCCAGTTCTCACCTCTTCCGCCGTGTCTTTCTCCAGATGAACTATTTTATTCTCCCAGTAAATGCGCTGAGAATCCAGCTGACTGGTTAATAAATATGAATACTATAGGAAAAAATAAATTAAAAAACGTTATAAGAGAAGGTGTTGGAAGACTAACACAATTCCAACTTTACACACACAAAAACACACACACACCTCAAGCTGCAGCGCATCGATCTTCTCATCCTGACACGTGTCTCCTTCACACTCGTACTGCACCATCTTCCCGTCTGTTTTACTGGCAACAAGCCGGTGAACGTAGTTATCTGATCGATATAAACACAAAGACTAGAATATTCAGACTAAATGTTTCAAATATCAAATCTAAAATTACAACATTAGGTCCCACTTTATATTAGGTGGCCTTAACTACTATGTACTTAAATCAAAAAATAAGTACAATGTACTTTTTGGGTTCATAATGAATTGCAAAACACTTTTGCTGCTGTTGAGGTGGGATACGGGTAAGGTTAGGGACAGGTTTGGTGGTATGGGTAGGGGTAAAGTGTAAGGGATAGGTCAACAGTGTAATTATAAATGTAAATATAGCTGCAAGCAGCAATTACGGGGCCAAGCACAAAAATGGCACAAGAAGCAAGCCAACACGACTGGGAGCATCAGACTAACTCCAACAGTGAGCAATTAAAGACCGATTAAGATCATTTTAGGTAAAAGAGCTGAAAAATGATCAAAAATGAGGATTTACTGGTTCAACACTTTCGACCAATAGGTGGCGCTGTGTCCAAATTGTTGTGGTATGGTCAGAGTGAGGTGACAATGACACTTGCAAAGTTTGGTGTCAATATGTCAAAGCACTGAAGAGATACAGCTTCAAGAGTGTATTTTACAACATGCCTCAAATTCATTGCTCCGGTATACGAAAACGGTTTTACGTATCGACTTGAAATCCACAACTTTTTGTCAGCATGGCCTGAAGATGATACATTTCAATTTTGGTGAAAATCAGAGCAACGTTGTAGGAGGAGTTTGAAAAAGTAGGTTTTAAAAGAAAAATAATATGGCGGACAGGAAGTTCAGCCGACTATATCAAATTTGATATCTATGTTCTCAACATGACCCAAGGAATCTACTGAGACCAGTTTCATTACAATCGGTTAATATAGTCAAAAGTTATTAGCATTTGTGTAAATTTTGTTATAACTTTTGACCACAAGGTGGCGCTGTGCCGAAACTTCTCAGGCTCCTTCAGGGCATTGTCTTGATGACCCATATCGAGTTTCATAATGATACGCTAATGCGTTCGTAAAATACAGCATTTTAGCACAAAATTCAAAATGGCCGACGGCCTAAATGGCCGATATGGGAAAATTGGATATCAATCGACTCGACATGAAGCCCTGAATCTAACGAGACCAAATATATGATTTTTGGACAAACCCATCAGAAGTTATAAGCAAAAATGTCCATTTTTCATATCTCCGCACCAGTAGGTGGCGCTGCGCCGAAACACTGTATGGTACCTCAGGTCATGCTTGTGATGACATGTACCAAGTTTGGTCTGAATACGATAAAGCGTTGCAGAGATACAGCCTTACTTCTGTTTTCGCAAGCACTACGTACAATTCGTTTGCGAGTTTTTCGAAAACGGTTTGAGGAATCAATTTTGAATTCCATAACTTCTTGTCAGCATGGTCTGAAGATGATCTGATTCAAATTTCATGAAAATCGGAGTAACGGCCTCGGAGGAGTTCGAAAAAGTACGTTTTTCAGAAAATTCAAAATGGCGGACAAATTTTCATGACGGAAAATGACGTTTGTTTCTAACCCTTACGGTTCAAAAGTTATTAGCATAAACATAAGTGCAACTTTGGACAGCTGGTGGCGCTAGAGGGATTGAGTTAGAGACTCCAAATTTGCTATGGACAAAGGTCAGACTGTCCTCTAACTGTGTGCCAAATTTCATAACTTTCCCACAAGTGGTTCTATGGGCTGCCATAGACTTCAAGAGCGGAAGAAGAAGAAGAAGCAGAATAATAATAAAAAAATAAATTAAAAAAAGAACGCCAATGGATACAATAGGTGCCTCCGCACCTTCAGTGCTTGGCCCCTAATTACAGAAATTAATTACAGATGTAATTAAATGCAGGTGTTTTTAAAATATAAGTACAATGTAAGTGCATTGTATCAAATGATTAATTTAAATGTAAGTACATAGTAGTTAAGGCCACTTAATATAAAGTGGGACCCAACATTAAAAAAATTAGGATTTGAGTGAACATGAAACAACATTCAATGCATGTCACATCCCTAATTTGACATTTTGAGTGAAATATTGAAAGGGGATCTATTATATAAGTCTTGGTGTTGTTTTTAGGCTCTACTAGAACAGGTTTTCATGCTTGAATGTTCATTATTCTCCATTGTTGCAGCTCCTCTCTTCCCAGTCTGTCAGTAACGCTCTGTTACGTTCCTGTCTCTATGAAGCCCCTCCTTCTTAAAAGCACAATGTGCTCTGATTGGTCGGCTGGAGCAGTGTGTTGTGATTGGTGTTTGGGAAATGTCCCGCCCCTTACCATAACTGCCAGTTTCAACACACTACTAACCAACTCAACCAGGCCCCGCCCCTTTATTCTGCGCATGAATTATTTAAATGAGGAATATTGTGACGTGTTCGTTCCTGGAAGAAACTCAGGGAGATCAGACACTGATATAGAGAAGAACTGCCTTTGAAGCAACATTGCAGGGCTTTTTCATGCTCAAACAGCAACATTACACACTAAAGACAGATAAGTAAGTAAAAAAGCATAATAGATCCTCTTTAATATGAATTTAAAAGGTCTAATTCTAGTTGCAGATGGCTCTGGCTAATGTGATGTAAAATGAGTGTTATTTTCAAACATGTGACTGCACATCAATTGAATACTGTATTATGCATTACTAGCATCTTTATTCCTGATGTGGGACGTCACACACCTCCAGCGTAGTCCCAGACCCGGTGATTGGTCAGTTGCATGGCGTAAGTGTGCTGCGTTTCCTCAAAGTGCTTGTAGGCATGACGACTAACGTAGCGTCCGCAGCCGATGTGACCGCAGATGAGACAGATCCACAGATTCTATGACAGATGAGCAAATATGACTCAAATATCGTACAAGGAAATATAGAAGCAGGGTTTTTATCATTACTTAAAAATATTAAAAACATTTATGTTAAGTGAAATAAAGCAGAAAACAAAATAAAATATAAATATTAGGTAAAAAACTTAAACTAAATGAAATTTTGAAATGTTGTCTTGGCAATAAACTGAAAGTTAAAGCACTAAAATTATTAACTGGAAATAAAAACTTGATTAACGGAGCCTTAAGTGAAGTGCGACATCTGAAGTTTTTATTACCTCCTGCACTCCACACTCAAAACACTTGTTTTCCTCCACAGGTTCAGGAGTCTGACAGTATCTGCACACTGGACACCTGCAGAAGAAGTGCACACTAATTAGTGCTCATACATGTGACATCAAAAACACCTTGTGCTTTCTCCATAAATGTCTCTGGTGTTATTGTGAACGATTCATTGGTGCATGTAATATTCAATATTTAATAGGGCTGGGCACTGACACAAATTGCAGGATTCCATTTTGAGTCACATGCCTGTGATTCGATTCAATTCTGATCTTGATTCAGTTCAGTATTCGTTTGGATATATATCAGGTACAGTAATTCTTTCAACTAATGTTGTAATCTATACAGGGAACCTATGAGTTACTTTAATAATATAATATAATACAATAAAGGTTATTAGATATCGTAACAGCCAATTTGTATACAAACATTTAAATTGCACACAAGGCAGTTTTTATAATAATAACAATGCCAATTCATGTGTGTAAACACTTAAACCTCAAACCATCCCAAAGCCATTGTGCGCATGAAACGTGACACTGTGACTTTCATCTCACGGGTCAGAGGTCAACTATGTCAATAACATACAAACACAACAACAAGAACAGAGAACGGCCCAGCAAACCTTTATCACGTGTCAATGAAGAATCAGGACAAAAAGGTTAAAGGTGACGCACGTAAATAACAGATGAGAACAAAATATGAGTGTAAACACAGAGTCATGGGAGAAGAATGTGACGCGAGGAGAAGGGTGTGGATGACATACGTCAAGCTTGAACAAACTAAACTGAAAAAATACTCTCAAATGGCTCAAAGTTACTATAAAGTCAACTTCATTTAATTTAATAAAATAATCATTTATCATGATTATATATTTTTTTATTTTATAACTTGGTCTTAACATTTAAATGTAAATTTAAAATTCTAATTAAAATTTCATTTAAAATGAAATTAAACTTTTAAATTAAAAACATTAAATTTGATTTAACTCAAATTTCTCATAAAACTACTATAAAGTTTACTTAATTTAATTTAATAATAAAATAATAATTTATTATATTTTTTATTTGATAACTAAGTGTTAACATTTAAATGTAAATAAAATTAAAATTTTAATTTAAAAACAATAAATTTGATTTAACTCAAATTTCTCATAAAGCTAGTATAAAGTTTACCTAATGTAATTTAATAAAATAATAATTTATCATAATAATATTTTTTTTATTTTATAAGTCTTAACATTTAAATGTAAAATAAAATCAAAATTTTAAATTAAAAACATTAAATTTGATTTAACTCAAATTTCTCAAAGCTACTATAAAGTTTACTTAATTTAATTTCATAATAAAATAATAATTTATTTTTTTATAACTTAGTGTTAACTTAGTGTTAACATTTAAATGTAAATTAAAAATTTTGAATTAAAATTTTATTTACGTCAAATGTCTCAATGAAATTATAAAGTTTACTAAATAAAAAAAAATATTGGTTTATAATATAATTTATTTGATACCTAAGAGGTAACATTTAAATGTAAAATAAAATTAAACAATTTAATTAAAAACATTTAATTTGATCAAATGTCCCAGTTACAATAAAGTTTACTTAATTTAAATGTAAAAATAATAATTTATAATAATATTTTTTTATTTTATAACTAAATGTTAACATTTATATGTAAAATAAAATTTAAATTTTAAATTAAAAACATTACATTTGATTTAACTCAAATTTCTCATAAAGCTACTATTACGTTTACTTAATTTAATAAAATAATCATTTATAGTTATTATAATAATAAAGAGTTATTTTATTTTATGTCTTGATAAATGTAAAACAAATTAACATTTAAAATTTGAAGCCATAAAACTATATTTCAAAACATTTCATTTTCATAATTTGACATATTGTGAGTGAAATATTCAGCAATAAATAATGTAGGACGGGACTTGATTTTACCCAGTACGATTGAAATTGATGATAATATTTAATACTAATTTTCCCAACCCACACAAGTTTAAAAAATGTCTAAGTAAATTCTTGGATCATTTTTGCTCTGATGTTGAATCTAAAGGCTGTGTTTGTGAATGACAGCACTCACGTTGCATCCTCCCATCTCTGCAGACACTGGCTGTGAAAGCTGTGGTTGCACAGGGTGGTCAACACGCCGTTGACGGACTCGTCCATGCGCTCCAAACACACGGTGCACTTGGGCAGCTCTGTCAGATCCATCACAGGTAAACTGGCCCCCTGGTTTATAATGAACAGTTTGAGATCATTCACAACATTCCAGAACACTGCAGCTATTGTTATGCATGTAAATCTGTGCTGGAAACATGACGTGTGTGTGTGTGTGTGTGTGTGTGTGTTGAACAGAAACAGCTAGTCAACAACAAATAAGGTTAATCCTGGTCACTCAAGCAATGCATCAGCCTAAAATAGTGTAACATGAGTAAGTTGTTTTTTTTGCGGTTGCTAAGGTGTTTGCCAAGAATTGTAACACTTAGTGTGAATGGTTTTGTTCAAATTACATTTGCTTGCTTGCTTAAGTAAACAACACTAACTAACACAAGCCGTACCTCTTCAGATTTGATGACTTCCGCTCTCTCCACATAGACTAACTGGCACACAGCATCCTCAATGGAGTTGAACTGACGGCCGTTGCTTGTTGTGTAGAAGCTGTCGGCATCGGCCTAAAGAAATTGAAAAACACAACGAGACTCATGAAACTTTGAATATCAAACAAACTTCAGCAAGCTCATTTGCATGAGGTAACTTTGCAAATCATGTAGATTTTTTTTTTTTCCAAAGGTCAGAATGACTGGCAAATCATCTTAAACTCTTAAAACTCATCTTTGATCATCAAAGTAAACTTATTTCCTGTGAAAATTCTTTCTTCAAGCCTTAAAATAGCTTGCTTCATTTAGTATAGATTCATGAATATGCAAATTAGCATAATCACACCAGCTTCACACCAGCTCGGATTACCTGATCCACTCGGTCAACTGTAGTAAACGCTACACAATGGCAAGAGGAAATATTGGTTTAATTCAGCCATGTTTGAACAAAGTCCATTTCAAGGAAAGTCTGTTCACTCGGCGGCCATATTTGCATAACGGCAGCTGCAGTGACGCCATGACTTTACCAATCAGGCTCTTTTACTTAGAAGGCGGGATGTATTCCGCCATATGGCACATTGCAGTTTCTCCCATTCGTAACTAATAGGAGTGAACCATCTTTCTATATATTTTTTGATTTGAACCAAAAACTGATTCAGAGGAAGAGGAAGAGCGAATTATACAGGCTCATGTATACAAGTCTGTATCAGAATGTTAAAGGTGCCCTAGAATCAAAAATTCAATTTATCTTGGCATAGTTGAATAACAAGAGTTCAGTACATGGAAATGACATACAGTGAGTCTCAAACTCCATTGTTTCCTCCTTCTTATATAAATCTCATTTGTTTAAAAGATCTCAGAAGAACAGGCGAATCTCAACATAACACCGACTGTTACGTAACAGTCGGGATCATTAATATGTATGACCCCAATATTTGCATATGCCAGCTCATGTTCAAGGCATTAGACAAGGGCAGCCAGTATTAACGTCTGGATCTGTGCACAGCTGAATCATCAGACTAGGTAAGCAAGCAAGGAAAACAGCGAAAAATGGCAGATGGAGCGATAATAACTGACATGATCCATGATATCATGATATTTTTAGTGATATTTGTGAATAGTCTTTCTAAATGTTTTGTTAGCATGTTGCTAATGTACTGTTAAATGTGGTTAAAGTTACCATCGTTTCTAACTGTATTCACGGAGACAAGAGCCGTCGCTATTTTCATTTTTAAACACTTGCAGTCTGTATAATTCATAAACACAACTTCATACTTTATAAATCTCTCCAACAGTGTAGCATTAGCCGTTAGCCACGGAGCACAGCCTCAAACTCATTCAGAATCAAATGTAAACATCCAAATAAATACAATACTCACATAATCCGACGCATGCATGCAGTATGCATGACGAACACTTTGTAAAGATCCATTTTGAGGGTTATATTAGCTGTGTGAACTTTGTTTAGGCACTGTTTAAGGCAAGTGCGAGCTCCGGGGGCGGAGAGCGCGAGATTTAAAGGGACCGCAGCATGAATCGGCGCATTTCTAATTATGCCCCAAAATAGGCAGTTAAAAAAATTAATCTATGGGGTATTTTGAGCTGAAACTTCACAGACACATTCAGGGGACACCTTAGACTTATATTACATCTTGTAAAAAAACATTCGATGACTCCTTTAATGCATTTTATGTTTCGCTCTCTACAACATCAGACATTTTCGGCTGAAACTGCTATTTCCGGTTTCAGGTCGAAATGGTTTTAGAAATCAGTGACCGAAACACATGTATTAGTGCATGTGCACTAATTTGTGCACACAACGTGGATAAGATACAACATGTCAGCTGTGTTGACACTAGCTCTGGATTGACAATATTAATTAAAATTTTGGCTCTCTTTATTACAGCGTGACAGATCGCTGTAGTCGCCTCAGTTTAAGCAGCAGCGCGGATCAAGCATCACCTCATCTCCTCTTTACTATAGTTACATCACAAAATAAATGTGTGAACTCCAGAAGGTGTGTTGAAAGATATATTACAACTTGACTAAATGAATCCTGTCTCATGTAATCGCTAAATCAGTGTTTCAACCGGGGAAAGACGTCAATAAAACAGCTTGTAGGCTCTACAACTTACTTCAAGAAAGCTATTCAACGTCCATAAACTTATTAGTTAGCTAGAAAAAATAACTCTTAAGAAGAGCATTTTGCTTAATATATGCACTGTATTACATATTGATAATATTTTTACTTAACCTGTTAGTGATGTCTTCATTATTTAAGAAATCTGTCAAGAAAACAAGTTATTACAGTTTATTGTCATTTAAATGTTTATATTTCATCATCAAACTGGAGTAGAAAAAATTATTGTTATTAAAATTGATATATAAACTGCCTTATTTGCAATTTAAATGTTTGTACAACTCAGTTTTAGTTATTTGAGCGTTATCAAATAAGTTTTGGTTTTCGGCCAAGTGCATTCTGAATTTTAATTTCGGAGCATCACTTGTTTGACTGATGAATTTGCAAGAATAGGATTTGTCTTAAAAGCATATTAAAAAGGCCACATAGACATGCAAACCACATTAAAAGCTTGATTTTCACCACAGGGAACTATTCAGATCCTGTTCCATCAAATTAGAACAATAGAACGATCGACAGACAGACAAACACACCTGTTCTTTTATGTGGTTGACTCACCTGACTCCTGAACTTGACCAACACCATGTACTGGTTGGGCGTGGAGTCTCGGATGATCTTCATGTGCTCCATGACGTCGTTGTAGGGAGCCACAAACTTCATAAGGTCATGGCTGGTCATGGTGGTCGGTACCGTGAGGACACACAGCATCGCACTGCGCCTCACGTCCTCTGTGAGTGACGTCATCTTACTGTCCACACAACATCACACAAAACCACGTCAACAATGCAACAACAGTGTCTATTGTGTCTATTATTGAAACTTCTACACAACAAATTCCACTTGACCATGTTTTTTGGACAGAGTACCATAGTATATCACCTTGAGGTACCATGGAAATATTATGGGCTATATCAAAGTACCGTAGTATTAGAGGGTAGTATTAGCATAGATAGACAGAACGACTGATACAACAGACAGATAGATAGAAAAATAGAGAAACCGATAGATAAAGAAATAGATAGACAGACAGATAGATGAATAGAACGAGACAGAGAGAACAGACAGAACAGACAAAAATATAGAATGACAGACAGACGATAGATAGATAAAGAAATAGACAGACAGACCAACGATAGACAGGGATAGACAGAATGACAGACAGACAGACAGATTGATAGATAGAATAGTACAATAGATAGAATGATAGAT
Organism: Chanodichthys erythropterus; assembly: GCF_024489055.1. Lineage (NCBI taxonomy): Eukaryota > Metazoa > Chordata > Actinopteri > Cypriniformes > Xenocyprididae > Chanodichthys > Chanodichthys erythropterus. The sequence continues at coordinate 32,174,998 of NC_090230.1, forward strand.
AGAATGATAGATAGATAGAACGATAGATAGAACAACAGATAGAACAACAGATAGAACAACAGATAGAACAACAGATAGAACGATAGAATGATAGATAGATAAAATGATAGAACAATAGAACGAGATAGACAGACCGATAGAATGATAGAACAGTAGAATGATAGAACAATAGAATGATAGAACGATAGATAGAACAATAGATAGAACGGTTGATAGATAGATAGATAGATAGATAGATAGATAGATAGATAGATAGATAGATAGATAGATAGATAGATAGATAGATAGATAGATAGATAGATAGATAGATAGTGATAGAGCGATAGAATGATAGAACAATAGAATGATAGAACAATAGAATGATAGAACAATAGAATGATAGAACGATAGATAGAACAATAGATAGATAGATAGATAGATAGTGATAGAGCGATAGAATGATAGAACAATAGAATGATAGAACAATAGATAGAACAATAGATAGAACGATAGATAGATAGATAGATAGATAGATAGAGTGATAGAACGATAGAATGATAGACAGATAGATAGATAGAGCGATAGAGTGATAGAATGATAGAACAATAGAACAATATAGATAGAATAGAACAATAGATAGAACAATAGAATGAAAGATAGAACGATAGATAGAACGATAGATAGAACGATAGATAGAACGATAGATAGAACGATAGATAGAACGATAGATAGATAGAACGATAGATAGAACAATAGAATGAAAGATAGAACGATAGATAGAATGATAGATAGAACGATAGATAGATAGAATAGAACAATAGATAGAACAATAGAATGAAAGATAGAACGATAGAACAATAGAACAATAGAATGAAAGATAGAATGATAGATAGAATGATAGATAGAACGATAGATGGATAGATAGAACGATAGATAGAACAACAGATAGATAGATAGAATAATAGATAGAACGATAGAATAGAATGATAGATAGAATGATAGATAGAACGATAGAATGATAGATAGATAGAATGATAGAACAGTAGAACGAGATAGAGCGATAGAATGATAGAACGATAGATAGAACAATAGATAGAACGATAGATAGAACGATAGATAGAACGATAGAACGATAGACAGATAGATAGAACGATAGATAGATAGATAGATAGATAGAACAATAGAATGAAAGATAGAACGATAGATAGAATGATAGATAGAACGATAGATAGATAGAATAGAACAATAGATAGAACAATAGAATGAAAGATAGAACGATAGAACAATAGAACAATAGAATGAAAGATAGAATGATAGATAGAATGATAGATAGAACGATAGATGGATAGATAGAACGATAGATAGAACAACAGATAGAACGATAGATAGATAGATAGAATAATAGATAGAACGATAGAATAGAATGATAGATAGAATGATAGATAGAACGATAGAATGATAGATAGATAGAATGATAGAACAGTAGAACGAGATAGAGCGATAGAATGATAGAACGATAGATAGAACAATAGATAGAACGATAGATAGAACGATAGATAGAACGATAGAACGATAGACAGATAGATAGAACGATAGATAGATAGATAGATAGATAGAACGATAGATAGAACGATAGATAGATAGAACGACAGATAGAGAGAACGATAGATAGATAGATAGAACGATAGATAGATAGATAGAACGATAGAACGATAGATAGAACGATAAATAGATAGAACGATAGATAGAACGATAGATAGATAGAACGACAGATAGAGAGAACGATAGATAGATAGATAGAACGATAGATAGATAGAACGATAGAACGATAGAACGATAGATAGAACGATAAATAGATAGAACGATAGATAGATAGATAGATAGATAGATAGATAGATAGATAGATAGATAGATAGATAGAACGATAGATAGATAGAACGATAGAACGATAGAACGATAGATAGATAGATAGATAGATAGATAGATAGATAGATAGATAGATAGAACGATAGATAGATAGAACGATAGATAGATAGAACGATAGATAGATAGATAGATAGATAGATAGATAGATAGATAGATAGATAGATAGATAGATAGATAGATAGATAGATAGATAGATAGATAGATAGATAGACTAACTTTGTCTTATAGAGGTGCATGATGCCGTGGACGATCTCCACTGACGGGTTTCCGCTGAAAAAGGAGATCTGATCCGGCAGCTGTTTCGAGGGAGAGTCTGGAGTCGCGCTCACGTCCGTTTGATCTTTGGCATCTTCACTTGTGTCTCCGGTGGACTTCAGATCTTCTTTACCTTCCTCCGTTCCTGGTGTAAAAACATACAGTCAGTTCACTATTACTGACCAACTGCTGTCAAATCACAGAGAGTAAAAACAGATCCAAACCTGCGCTGGGCTGAAAGGTCTCGATCACCATGTCGCTCATGACTCGGCTGCCCAGGTGCTGGTGGAGGATGGCCGACCGCTCCAGATCCGATTTGCCGTCCAGCGTGACTCTGGCGGAGACCAGCGCTTTCTCTCTCATCTCGTCCTCTGACATCTCTGCAACTGAGTAAAAACCAGCAGCTACATAAAGAGATTCTAGAAACAAGCTCAAACACACTGAGTGTGTGAATGCTCTCTGTGACTCTTCATTCTGATGCATCATGGGATAGACACACAATCAGACGAGCATGATGTCCAGCATCATGTCTCATTTTTCTCAGGTTTCTGTGCTATATATATATATATATATATATATATATATATATATACACATATATGCAGGGTTGGGGAGTAATGAAATACATGCAACTTAGTTACGCATTTAAAATAAAAAATTTGAGTAACTGTATTTCATTACAGTTACATTTTAAATGGGTGGTAATCAAATTACAGTTACATTTGAAAAAGTATTTTAGATGACCATAGTGATTACTTTGAATTTCATTTAAACAATCGGTGATTGTCTGACTCTGACAGTCTGCAAAAGCATCAGCTCCATTTCTGCTCATAAGTTTCATTCCCCTTTTAATCATTTTAACCAAATAAGAGGGATCATAAAAATTGCAAGTTAATTTTATTTAGTACTGTCCTAAATAAGTGTTTTCACATAAAATATGCTTACATATATTCCACAAGACAAAATGACTGAATTTATCAAAATTGGCCCATTCAAAAATGTATATACCCTTGAATCTGAACTGATAATCCACAACTGTTTTCATGTTTTTAGTTGTTTGTGAGTCCCTTGTAACTGTAAAAATGGTAATTGCAACTTTTTATCTCACAATTCTGACTTTTTTCCTTGCGATTGCGAGTTTGCATCTTACAGTTCTGAACTTTTTTCTCAGAATTGCGAGATTTAAACTCGTAAATGCAAGTTATAAAGTCAGAATTGCGTGATTAAAAACGTGCAATTCTGACTTTTTTCTTGCAATTGCGAGAAATCTCACAATTCTGACTTTTTTACTGGGAAATTGCAAGTTTATATCTCAGAATTCTGACTTTATAACTCGCAATTCTGCAATTCTGAGAAAAAAAGTATTTTTTTGTGCATGTTACATACTTTTTAGTATTCCAAAGTATTCTAAAGTATATAGATTAAGTTACAAAACTTGGGTAATCTAACGGAATACATTACAAATTGCTTTTAAAAGCATGCATTTTGTAATCTGTAGTGAAAAACATTTTAACATACCCAGCCCTGTATATATATGTATGTGTGTGTGTGTGTGTGTGTGTGTGTGTGTGTGTGTGTGTGATATGATTACCCCCCTTATCAGATGGTTATATTTCATTTCCATATATATCATGCCACCATATGTCACTTTAAGAATCATAATATTTACATGTCATTTTAAAGTAGGCCTACTTGTCACATGTCCAAAAACATGGTAATACTCTTTTGTACACTATCATGATGATATATGAATATAGCCATCATTCAGTACCACGGTAAACAAAGTAAGTCTCAGTTCTATAACTCACCGGCGCAGTATTGAAAACCCTGCGGGGAATCAGACTGATCAGCGAGCTCGAGTCTGATCACGACCAGAGACACACTCATGTGTTCAGAGGATCAAGAACTGATCGACCGCCACAGATTCACTGAAGAAAACACCGCTCATGAAGCGAGACACGGCTTCAAACGACCCGTATTAACATCATTGAATCAGAACTTTGTGTCATAAACGCTTAAGAGAATTATTCTTTATTATTAGAAAGAGAAACGCGTCAAAACAACAATGACGTTTGAGAACCAAAGATAAATTACTGCGTTACTTCCGGGGGCAAGACGATTATTTCAAAACAAAAGCCCTTTGATAAATATTGATCATTTGTAATAAGAGACATACACGGTTTGTGACTGGTAATATAATTTTAAATGTGTTATAAATAATGGTGTATTTATGATTATGTATGAGAACGAAAGATAAATTACGGTCTTACTTCTGGGGGCAAGAGGATTATTTCAAAACAAAAGCCCTTAGATAATTATTGATCATTTGTAATAAGAGACAGACAGGGTTTGTGAATGGTAATATAATTTTAAATCTGTTATAAATAATGGTATATTTATGATTACGTATGAGAACGAAAGATAAATTACTGCCTTACTTCCGGGGGCAAGAGGATCATTTCAAAACAAAAGCCCTTAGATAATTAGGCCTATTGATCATTTATAATTCACAGCCATGGTTTGTAATATGATATAATTTTAAATGTGTCATGTATCATGGTATATTTATGATTTTGGTGTAATTACTATACAGGTGCTGGTCATATAATTAGAATATCATCAAAAAGTTGATTTATTTCACCAATTCCATTCAGAAAGTGAAACTTGTATATTATATTCCTTTATTACACACAGACTGATAAATTTCAAATGTTTATTTCTTTTAATTTTGATGATTATAACTGACAGCTAAGGAAAATCCCAAATTCAGTATCTCAGAAAATTAGAATATTACTTAAGACCAATACAAAGAAAGGATTTTTAGAAATCTTGGCCAACTGAAAAGTATGCACATGAAAAGTATGAGCATGTACAGCACTCAATACTTGGGGCTCCTTTTGCCTGAATTACTGCAGCAATGCGGCGTGGAATGGAGTCGATCAGTCTGTGGCACTGCTCAGGTGTTATGAGAGCCCAGGTTGCTCTGATAGTGGCCTTCAGCTCTTCTGCATTGTTGAGTCTGGCATATCGCATCTTCCTCTTCACAATACCCCATAGATTTTCTATGGGGTTAAGGTCAGGCGAGTTTGCTGGCCAATTAAGAACAGGGATACCATGATCCTTAAACCAGGTACTGGTAGTTTTGGCACTGTGTGCAGGTGCCAAGTCCTGTTGGAAAATTAAATCTGCATCTCCATAAAGTTGGTCAGCAGCAGGAAGCATGAAGTGCTCTAAAACTTCCTGGTATACGGCTGCTTTTTGTCTTTAGCCCAGGCGAGACGCTTCTGACGCTGTCTGTTGTTCAAGAGTGGCTTGACACAAGGAATGCGACAGCTGAAACCCATGTCTTGCATACGTCTGTGCGTAGTGGTTCTTGAAGCACTGACTCCAGCTGCATTCCACTCTTTGTGAATCTCCCGCACATTATTGAATGGGTTTTGTTTCACAATCCTCTCCAGGGTGCGGTTATCCCTATTGCTTGTACACTTTTTTCTACCACATCTTTTCCTTCCCTTCACCTCTCTATTAATGTGCTTGGACACAGAGCTTTATGAACAGCCAGCCTCTTTTGCAATGACCTTTTGTGTCTTGCCCTCCTTGTGCAAGGTGTCAATGGTCGTCTTTTGGACAACTGTCAAGTCAGCAGTCTTCCCCATGATTGTGAAGCCTACAGAACTAGACTGAGAGACCATTTAAAGGCCTTTGCAGGTGTTTTGAGTTAATTAGCTGATTAGAGTGTGGCACCGGGTGTCTTCAATATTGAACCTTTTCACAATATTCTAATTTTCTGAGATACTGAATTTGGGAACAATCCTTAGTTGTCAGTTATAATCATCAAAATTAAAAGAAATAAACATTTGAAATATATCAGTCTGTGTGTAATGAATGAATATAATATACAAGTTTCACTTTTTGAATGGAATTAGTGAAATAAATCAACTTTTTGATGATATTCTAATTATATGACCAGCACCTGTAATTTTCTCAGAACCAGAATGAGATTTCTTGACAAGTATGCTTACACATGTGGAATTTGTCTTGGTATAATCCACAGTGTAATAATATATAATAAAATAAATAGACAAATAATAAAATAGTCTATAAAGTGTGTGTGTGCGCGTGTACAAAAAAAAAAGTTTGGTGAAGAAAAAAAATATAACATAATAATAAATAATAAAATAACAAGACAGATAATAAAATAATAATGTGTGTTTGTGTTTGTGTGTGTGTGTGTGTGCCAAAATAATCAATATTCTTTACAATTATGCAAGAGAATGTGAATCCATTGTATATCAAAGCAACATCACTGTACTGTTAAAAGTATTTTTGGTAAAATATATATATATTATACTAACAGTTATGAGTTGTTTCTATATAAGAGTACAAATGAAGACGTTCCAAACATTCTAAAAATGGCTTACTGTGAAAAACCACAACATGCTCAGATATATGTGTCAGTGAAAGTTCCCATAAAGTCTTCACACCATCTCATCTATGGTGGTGTGAGGTGTAAAAGTGTCGCTTTATTTCCATATGAGCTATTGAGAGTAACATTCTCTGTAACTCTAAACTACCGGCTCAAACTTTTCACCCTGTGAACTCCCAGCCGTGATGACACCTACAGAAGCTCACAGTAACGTCACTTAGTCATCTGGGCTGGTGTATGTAGCACAAATCCTCAGCAAATCCTGCTCAGTCATTCACACAATGAAACAAATATTTAGCTGCTTACGTAAACGAATACAATCTGTGGATTCAGTTACTTGAATGGTGATTTTCCACCAACAGTATTGCAATTCCCAAGTTTCTTTCTCTGAATCAGATGACGTACAATGAAGTGCAAAGAAACTATTTTAAAGTCCACAAAGGTGCACGAGAAGGTCTGTTTCTCTGTAATATGATTGTGCGTGATGGAGGGAGGTGTGGTTTGCAGATAGGAGGAGCTGCAAAGCCTGTTAATGTTCCTCTGGCTGTGAGGAAGTCGCCACCTCTCCTCTCCTCTGCTCATCAGTGAAGCTTCTAGAGGAGCTTGAGATTTCATAACCACGCACCAGCTGTTATTCAGAGTGTTTACTGAAGGTAAGCCAACTCCATTTGTATGATGCATACTCTGTTTGTCCTTCTCAAGTTTTACATTTGTCTTCCTGTTGTATCTGATGAAGTTTAACCACTGCAGCTGAAGCAACATTCTTGTCTTTCTGAACTTCCCTTATTTAAGTGGCTTTTGCAAAACTAGCTGGAGGGAGATGTGCTCAAGCACACTCGTGGTTTAACAGTCTACGGGGCACTTTTTATTACCCTTGTTCTCCAAAAAGGGGTGTGTGAAAAAAGGATTTCCAGGAAGGAAACCATATCTGCTTTGGCAGAGGGGATTGTAAAGGAAAAGCAGAATGTGTGGAATGCTGAATGCAACCGTTTGTGTTTGAATACACCTTTTGAGAAGCTTTCAAGGTCATTTCTTTGCTTGAAGCAAACATTTCATTGTAGGGGGGAATAGAGAGCGGTCTCTTAGGAGCAGGAAACTGCAGTTTTTGTCATTCGATACTTGTCAATGCAAGTATGGCTTTTCTTGGAACTGAGCTCTTTTGTCTTTTTGTTGCTGATGAAACTTGTTTAAATGGAGTATAATTTGCATGTGTATAGTTGTAAACACTAGACTTTCAGCCTACAGGCAAGGTGAATGCAGCTTGAAAATAGTGAATGATGTTGTCACAACATGCCTTCATTCTCGCATTAGCTGTTTTGTGGGCAAATGCAAACTGTCAAATGCACCAAATTGAAGGTGCATCTCAAAGTAGAGGTTGAGTTTACGATGCGTGCAGTTTACAGCATATGTAAATGCATGTCATCATATGCTAATTAGTTATTCTGAGCCATTCAGGATAGAAAATGCGCTCACTTTGAGATGAGCACACTAAATAAAATGTGCAAAAGGCAGAAACCTCCAATTCTCATGTGGTCAGGCCGCTGAAAAAAAAAAACAATTTGCACGTTGAAACAGAAATAAAACTTGCAACAGATATTTTTTTTTTTTATCTAATTATGCATGTCTATAATGACTTCTGGATGTTCATTATTTGATTGCACAAGCCTCCATTCTTGTTTTCAGCATTTGCTGTTTTGTGGCAAACGTAAATTGTCAAATGCACCAAAATAAAGGTGCAGTATGCATCACAAAGAAGAGTTTATGATGCACACAGTTTTCATTTTTCTGGATTCCATTTTTTAAATTGAATTTTAGTAATAAAAAAGTTCAAGTACTTTATTGTCATTGTGCTAACCCCAAAGTGCATTAAAAAAGACAATATAAATGACTAACAACATCTACTACTAAAAAGCATGTCTAATTAATTGAAATAATGAAACTTAATTGAATTCTTAAAAACAACAACAATTATTAATTAAAAAAAAAAAGTATTTTTATGATTTTTTTCCCCCAGACATTTTGTTTCGTATTTTAATTGGTCCGGCAATCAAATGAACGCATACCAACTAATTTATCTTTAAATCATGAAATTAAACTTTTTTTTGTCAAACAATGTGCTGCACAACAGATTTTTATGCCTACTGTTAAAATTAAAACATGGAAGAAAAACTGAGATTATTCCTTAAAAATAATGTATTATTAAATTAATTTATCTAAATTCAACTGTACAACACTAATATGTTTCTGTCAAGTTAAACCGAACTTTTATTTTGACGGGTTGCCTATAGCTTTGAGTTTTTCTGTGTTTGGCGACAGAGGATGAAAACACCGCGAGCGTCGCACGTGCTTCAGTGTGCGTGCATGCATGCATTTCAGAGGCACCCAGACATGCAGGATTCATATTTAAATAGTCTATTTGCGGTTTAATATTCACTGACACTAGTCTGTATCGCGATTTGATTTAAGTGTACTGACCTGCTTTTTGTTCATTCATCAAAAATTTGACAAATTCCGTGACATTCCGCATTTTTATACTAAATTCCGTTTTTATGACTGGATTCCGCGATACCGTCCGGGCCCTACATGAGTCATGTACTAAAGAGTTATTCAGGGTCATTTAGCAAATTTGCTCACTGTGAAGTGAGTGTGCTAAATAAAACATGCAAGAACACTCTTAAAAAAGGTCCAAAAAAGGTGGTTTTTACAGCAGTGCCATAGAAGAATCATTTTGGGGTGCCCAAAGAAACCTTTTTTTTTTTTTTTTTTTTTTTTTTTTTTTTTTTAGTGTGAAAAATACTTTACCTTTTTCCACTATAAAGAACCTGAATCATGGATGTTAAAGGTTCTTCATAGAACCATCCGATCCATGCAGATAAAGAACCTTTATTTTTAAAGGTGCAGTAAGTGTTTTCTGAGAAACGCTGTTGAAGGTGGATTGAGCTGAGCAGCACAACACACTTGTAGCCAATCAGCAGAAGGGGGCGTGTCCACGTATGATGGGGGAGGAGAGACAGTGAGCAAAAAGGGGATTTGAAGACTGTCGCTGTGTTCCAAATGGGATATAATCGCCCTTCGAAGGGCACTTCGAAAATAATCATGGCCACCATATTGAAGGGTTGTTCCAAAGGGTACAACTGATGGACACTTCAGGCACCCATGATCCTTTGCACAGAGAATTTGTTTGATGTCACAAAATGGGTACAAGGGGCTCAGAGTTCGAATTTACCTATAAATGTATGTATAGTATTTTTCTATACTACAGTAATATTTATACGAGTTAGATTTGGCACATTATTATGGTCAAAACGACATTGTACTTCAACAAAAATACTTTACAGCTCCCTTTATCAGTCCATTCAAATGTTTAAAATACATAGACACAATATACAATATGGTGCGATAAACCTAAATAAATAAATCAACTAACGTGCACATCTACTCCTTCTTGATGCACTGTAAAAAATATCCCAGTAAAATTTACGGTAAAAAACCGGCAGCTGTGGTTGCCAGAACTTTACCGTAAAAAATACAGTAGCAACGTAAAAAAAAATCTGTTAAATTTACGGTAAAATAACGTATTTCATTAACTGATATAATGTTAATTTACCAACCTAATGAAGTACTAATATCTGTTTTGTACCTTTATAATACACTGATAGTCACCAAACACAGTGGTGATGAGAGTCACATGATGAATCAAAGTTCATCACAAGCAGTTTTTCCACAAGCTGAGAAGCACAATACTAACATATAGAAGGTGCACACAGTGTCATTCACACACACACTAAACACCATCATGGTAACATGCATGAAATTTTAAAAATGCAATAAACATTAATTCAACAACATTAGATGTAACATAAAACCCTAATGTACATAACTGATTAAAAAAAGAGAAAAACTAAAAAGAAACAGAGTTATTTCAACGAAAATATATCAAATGTGAAGTGTCATGCAGGGAATTGTGGGAATGTCAATTTACGGTTTTTCACTGTAAATTTTACAATGAATTGTTATTTTTCACTTCCAAAAACTGTGAATTTAACGGTATTTTACCGTAAAATTACATTAAATGTACCGTTAGATCTCTTACAGTTATTCACCGTATATAGTACGGAAACTTTCTGTAAACCAATTGACAGTTTTTCACCGCAGCATTTTTACAGTCTTTTACTGTTAAAATCACAGTCATTTTTTACAGTGTGGTCTTGTTTAAGATGACGCAGAAGTGCGTTCCAAAGAAAAGAGTTTTTTTGACCCCTACACCCTTCATCCCTTCGAAGCTCTCGGGATGAGCCCTTCCAAATGGAACACAGGGTGTATAACAGGGGTGCCCAAACCTGTTCCTGGAGATCAACCATCCTGCAGAGTTCAGCTCCAGCCCTGCTCAACACACCTGTCTGTAATTATCAAGTGCTCCAGGAGATCTTAATTCGCTGATTCAGGTGTGTTTTATCAGGAGTGGAGCTAAACTTTGCAGGTAGGTAGATCTCCAGGAACAGGGTTGGGCACCCCTACTGTAGAAAGAGAGATTGCTGAGAGACATTACAAAAGAGAAAAGCTCATAGGAATATCACTGGAAAAAAGAAAGGGTAAGATCTTTGCTTCGCTTCAGCTATGATAAAGAGATACCCACTCTTGCATTGCGTGTTCAAAATGCCTGTCTTGCTGATTATCCTCATAAACACAGTTACTATGGCTCACATGAATGTAAACAATTGAGAAAGAAAACGAATGTGTATTTTTATATTGGATATTATATATATATTATATATAATTATTATGTTATATACAGTGCATTTGGCCTTAAAGTGACAGCAACCTAATATTCCTGTTGATATCTGCAGTGTTGGGGAAAGTTACTTTTAAAAGTAATGCATTACAATATTGCGTTACTCCCTAAAAAAAGTAACTAATTGCGTTACTTTGTTACTTTTTATGAAAAGTAATGCGTTACTTTACTTTTGCGTTACTTTTTCTCACCGGGGCTGGGCTTGCTTGTTTGTTTTTTAATAACAACAAAAAAGTTCTATTTTTGGCAAAAAGGCCCTTTCACACCAAAAGTGAAATCAATAAGCCTTAGGCTGAAGGAAAAGCATGTACACCTGTACAGTAGAGGGCGCAGCTCAAACAAACCTTTCAGATGTTCTGGATTTAAGAAGAATAGGATACAAGAGAAGGAAGTTCTAGTTCTTATTTCTAAATCTAATCTAAAGTATTTTTTGCTTATTAATATGGTTGAATTGAAGGTCAGCAGCAAAGACATTGGTTAATAATTGAGTTTAAATACATAAAGTATATTTGTGTCATTTAATATAGGTAATTATTACAGGTTTGCAAAATTCTGAGATTGCATTTTACTGTTTATTCATTTTGAGGAATACCGAATGATTTCGTGCAAGTGAGATGAGTAAATGCATGTTCACATTTAGTCTAGAACTACATTAACCATCATTGCTTACACAGCGCACACATGCGTTACTTATTTGAAAAAGTAACTTAGATATTTTGTTGTAAATTGAAAAAGTAATGCATTACTTTACTAGTTACTTGAAAAAGTAATCTGATTACGTAACTCAAGTTACTTGTAATGCGTTACCCCCAACACTGGATATCTGTGTAATTAATGTTAATCAAACAACAAAATACAAAGAGAAATTCACTTTTGTAGATCTAACAAAGATTAATTATATTTAATTTATACAATAAAGACTATGCAGTGTTATTTTATATTTGATTATTCAGTGTCTGTCTGCACTGTATAAATTAAAGACTTAACTGAAAAACAATCACTTTTTATTTATTTAATTTGTATCTTTGTTCCATTGTATTTATCAATGCTTGTCATTTGTTCATTATTTTCTATGCAGATTCACTCTCCTACAAAATCACCCCAATCATCCTAGCATGATTAATTCGTTCTAAATAGAGCTGTTCAAGTCATCTGAAATTGTTTTCATATCACATACATACATACACAGTCCTGCCGCACATTCATGAAATTGGTTCAGTTTGTTTTACTACAGATTGTTGCTAGTGGAACAGAAAGAAACCTTGTAACATAATCTTTTATTTTAATTCAATTTAAATTTTTTTGAATGCATATCGCATTGCCACTATTTCACTGGCTGGACAATCCTCTAGTCGGCAAAAAAATTGGTGGTGGATTTTGAAATCCTTATATTTTAGCACGTAAATCACTTAAACTCTCATATCTTTTTGTACATTTCTACATTGCTTTCCACAGATGGGAGAACAAGACCCAAGTGACAGGCTGAAGGGGGACCAGCCGAAAGAGATAAAGGAAAATGGCACCGGAAGTTTCTCCCAGTTCTCCTCAAGCGTACGCGCCATGGTGCGCATTCGCCAGAAGTACCAGGCCATGAAGAAACGGCGTCTGGAGATATCAACTTTGTCCCAGAGCATCATGTCTCCGCGGTCCACCAGCCCAAAGTATTTCACATTTGACAATCTTCACGAGACTATAAACCGCAAACCCGCTTCCCCACGCAAAAGAAAGAAAAAGAGGAAGGTCATGTATCCGAGCAGCAGTTTGAGAGCCGTACCCACAAAAGAGCGCAGCCGTGCAAAGAACTGCCTGTACTTGTTGTGCATCATCGTCTTTCTACAGGTTTACAACGCCATCGAGAACTTGGACGACCACGTGCTCAAATATGATCTAGATGGTCTGGAGAAGACCCTTAACAGGGAAGTGTTTGGCCAACATGAAGTGACGGAGCGCCTTCTGGGTCATTTACATGAATATTTGTCAACTTATGTACACAATAAACCTTTGGTGTTGTCGCTTCACGGACCTACTGGAGTTGGGAAGAGCCACGTTGGCCGATTACTGGCTCAGCATTTCCGCTCGGTTGTTGGAGATGAGTTGGTGATGCAGTACTTTGTGCTGCACCATTGCCCAACAGAAGACGATATCCCACAATGCACCAAATCTCTGGACTCTAACATCTCGGAAATGGTCAACCAAGCTGAGGAAATGGAGAAGATACCGGTCTTCATCTTCGATGAAGTGGAACACATGCCCAGGGAGTTGCTGGACACGTTGCGAGACCTGATTCAGCCCCAAAACAACAATGAATACTTAAACGCCATCTACATCCTCATCAGCAACCTGGGACACGAAGATATCACCAAGTTCGTCCTGCACAACTCCAGCGTCGCCGTCTCAGGCCGTCTGAGCTTGAGTCAGGAGCTGACGCCTTTGTTAAACAGTTACCTTCAAAGATACCACATGCTGTTTTTGGAAGCAGAGTTCCTGCCCTTTATGCTTTTGGAGAAGAGCCACGTAATGGATTGTTTTATTGACGAGATGTCCAGGGAAGGATTCTACCCGGATCGATCGCATGTAGAAAGACTTGCGGAAGAACTATCATACTATATAGTTGGCGAACGGGAGTTTTCTCACACCGGATGCAGGCAGGTTGTGGCAAAAGTCAACCTTCTCTGAAACCAAATCTGCCGTGCAGATGGGCAATGTGAGAGAAAAGTTATTGGTCGGACTTTGAGATTTCAATTCATTGTGCATTCAACAATTTGTTCTTTGAGGAAAAAACATTTGTTGTTCATACACTACAGGTCAAAAGTTTGGGGTCAGCATTTAATGTTTTGAAAGAAGTCTCTTATGCTCACTAGGACTGCATTTATGTGATTTAAAAATGCAGTAATATAGTGAAATAGTATTTTTAATTTAAAATAACTGTTTTTTATTTAAATATATTTTATAATGTAATTTATTCCTGTGATGGCAAAGCTGAATTTTGTGCCGCTTCATATTTTTGTGGAAACTGTGATACCGAAAAAAATAAAATGCAAACCGTGATACGTTGGATATCGTCAGGATTCTTTGATGAAAGTTCAAATGAACAGCATTTATTTGAAACAGAAATGAATTAAAAGTATTAATTTCTTTCAAAAAAACAAAACAAAAAAAACTGACCCTAAACTTTTGAACTGTGGTGTATTTTTTCTTATACATTTACTGTGAAGTAGGTCCTCGAAACAAGCACAGCTCTAAATAACACAAAACAACATAACATTTTTCTTTGTTTATTAGAATTTCTTATTTTCCACTGGAAAAATGAGGTGCAAAGACCAAGATAATTGTATAATTAGTGTATGTGTATAAATATACACACACACATTATTATTATATATATATATATATATATATATATATATAGTACCCATCAAAAGTGGACACATTACTATTTTTTTTTTATCAAAAATACAGAAAAACAGCAATATTGTGAAATATTTTTACAATTTAAATTAAAGCCATGGGTATACTTTGTTTTTTTACACGTATATTATTGTACGCAAACAGTCGAAAGTATACTTCACAGGTCGCGGTTACAATAATCCGGTATCATGAGAAATTGAGTCCCCCCCAGAAATCGGGTCCCCTTTAGGATCCAGGCGGTAATGCCTGATGTTGTTATCGCGATGTCTTGACTAATTATAACATATTTCACTATTGTATGATGTTTATTACATTAAGTGCACAAATATAAAATGAATGCCTATGCATTGCATGATATTGGAAACAAAAAACATTCCTAATATAAACTATTCTAGCAGGCTAATCGGGTAGACGTATGCCATGCTAGTACAAAAGCCAACTAAAAAAAAAAAAATTAATGAGAAATGCTTGATTTTAAAACCTATAGCTTTAGTTATATACTAGTATATATGAATCATGTAATTTGAAAGACATTAATTGTCACATTTTAAATTATATAAATCATATATACATTATAATCAGGCGCCAAAAATATACTAACCATTAAAAGTTCATTGAACCAATGGGATCACTTGGGGTCCTAAAGGATACCAGATTCCTGGGGGGACTTGATTTTCTGGGGGAAGATTTGTGCCATGCGCACTGTACGCCGACCCTTGCGTACGCGTAAAAAATTAACTATACTTTGGGCTTTAGGGTTTTCTATTTTAATATACTTTAAAATATAATTTATTTCTGTGATGCAAAGCTGAATTTTGATCAGCCATTACTCCAGCCTTCAGAAATAATTATTATTATAGATTTTTGATCAAAATTCAGGCATTCTTTCAAAAATATAGCAATGTGTCCAAACTTTTGGGCTATATATATATATATATATAAATGGAAAAAGCAGTTGGTATGTACAAAGCATTGAAACCTGTGCTCATAAAGTGTTTGATGATCAAATTGCTGTTTTGTACACCAGAACACATTTGAAGTGGGTTGCTAGCTAGCATGATTTTTCCCACAGTAAAGAGTTGCTTTCTACCCATCAATGAGTGTGTAAGATAAAGTATTGCAAGCTCTAAAAATACACATGCTGTCTTGTCAGTTTCCTGTGAGCTGTCTATGCCTAAAGCTCTAAAAGTGCGGCGTCACTCTAATGCTGCAACCTGAGAAATAATCTCAACTACCATCATGCATTTTCTGACCTTCACTCATCAACGCAATAAAACAAATGTAAGTGCTTAGCATGCACTGACATCACCAGAGAAACACTCCAAATGTTTCTACTATGCTTGCAAATCTACCACTACTTGTGTATTTTGGTTTGGTGCAGGTGGTCTACGGTAAATATACGAACTTCATTAAATAAATTAGCTGAACCGGCAAATATTTCCCTTAGAAGGCCAGATCAGATCAGATCAGAATCACTTGACTCCCACAGACTTGCAAAAACCATCAACATGCCGCTAAGTGTTGTTAGTCATCGGGTGCTAGGAGGGTTGTGAGGACCGGGTCTCTCGTCTTCAGTGTCTTTTGCACTACGGCAGCTACGCTTCCAGCTCAAAACCCAGTCCAACCTTGTGTCCGCCAGTGTTGAAGTTTTTTCCATCGATGAGAGCCGAGAGAGTGAGTTTCACCCCTTGACAATGAGAAAGAGAATATGAGACATTAAAGGGATAATAAATATCTTAAACAACTTAAACGCTAGTGAAAGCATGTTTGGAATGAAAAACTAGTGTGCTGTATTTGCATACTATTTATGAAAAATTGCTATTTTTTAAGTGAAAATGTATGCAGTATGCAAAAATAAATGTATTAACAGTAGTATGCGACTATTTTTCCACATGATCTCAATATGTTGCATGTTTAATTCAGTGAAACGAAATTCATTTTAATTACATGTAATATGTCTCATCTTCCAGCAGTCTGATCAAATGATTATAGGGCTCCTTGATTATGATTTCACTTTATTAAGTTGTTAGTTTGTAATGTTGTCTCTCCATCAGTGTCGACTCCGATTTGAACAATGTAAGGCTGAACACTTTCGTCATTTTGACTGCGTGAGATTCTCCATCTTTGTTGTTGTTGTTGTTGAGCTGAAACTTCACAGACACGGCTCATTCTTCACACTGCATTGCAATGTGTGATAAAGCAGACCCTGGCTGTATATTGAACATTTTGCCAAATGTCATCTGGGTATTTGGTGACAAACACACTGTGCCCAGTTTACATACTGAAGAAATGTAGAAGAGATCATAAACAATAATTATAACATGATTACCAGGTCGAAGACTCTGAGTGTAACCAACTCCAATCAGGCTGGAATTGTTCACTTTGGCCTGTTATAGAAAATAATCAATAATCATGGTCAGGTTAGTCATTCCAAGCTTTGAAAATGTAATATAGCTTCTATATTTTATTTAAAGGCAGATTTAGGCCTAAAGTACATGAATGCAGATACTTTTAGATTGACGTGTTGTTGCAAAATGTGTAAGAACGCAATTCATAATGCAACATGTGCATTTGGTTTCTCCACTGTTATATGTAACGGAACCACATGCTTGCAATGCTCTGGCCAAGCGTTCATGCGTAAAGATTGTAAACTCACAGACAACGAGGCGTCTTTATCTAGCTGGTACTTTGCAGCAACTCCGAAGCGTGTGTTGTTGCTGCCGGTGGTCCAGGACAAAGTGACGGCCGTCTCCAGCTGATCACTCACCTTCTGATAGACCGATCCTCCGAACTCAGCTCCGTCATTACTGCTGACACATCACACAGTTCATGCAACTATCTATAACATCCTTATATACTATCTTATCTATCCACACACATTATTTCAAAAGTTTGGAATAATTAAGATTTTTTTATGTTTTTGAAGTCTCTTCTGCTCACGAAGCCTGCAATTATTTGATGAAAAATACAGTAAAAATGGTAATATTATGAAATATTATTACAACTTTTTTTATGTAAATATATGTTAAAGAGTAATTTATTCCTGTGATCAAAGCTGAATTTTCAGCATCATTACTCCAGTCTTCAGTGTCACATGATCCTTCAGAAATCATTCTAATATGCTGATCTGCTGCTCAAGAAACATTTATGATTATTATCAATGTTGAAAACAGTTGTGCTGCTTCATATTTTTTATGAAAAACTGATGCACTTTCATTAAAAAAAAATTATTCAGCAATGCTTTATTAAATTGATCAAAAGTGACCATAAAGACATTTATATTGTTACAAAATATTTCTATTTCAAATAAATGCTGTTTTTTTTTAACTTTATATTCATCAAAGAATCCTGAAAAAAATGTGTCATGGTTTCCACAAAAATATTAAGCAGTAAAAATGGTTTTCAACATTGATAATCATAAAAAAACATGAATAATTAATAAACAGTGACACTGAAGACTGGAGAAATAATGCTGAAAATTCAGCTTTGATCACAGGATGTTATTATAAATTGTAGTATTTCACTATATATGTGTGTGTGTGTATATATATATATATATATATATATATATATATTATATAAATATTATACACACACACAAGTACAAATCTGCTGTAGTGATCAGTATATGCACACGTCAGAAACATCAGTTTTCGAACCCCTAATCAGCTGTTTCTGTGTAGTTTTCCCTGATTCTTACACGTTGGTGTGAAGCTGGAAGTCTTCGGTCTTGTATCCCAGAGCGAAGTGATTTTGCACCAGTTTGGACTTGGCGGTGTCAAACGCCATCTGGTAGCCCGCGAGCCAGCCTTCATATCCCAGAACCGCTGCAGAGTGCACGACCGGACCCTCAAAATCAATGTCGCAGCTCATGTTGACGAAGTCACGCTTGTAGCCGGTCTTCAGTTTACCGCTCCTCTTACTAAAGAGAAAACAACACCGTCAAAGAACAAAATCATCAAACCGGCCTCGATGCGTCAGACGCTAACAACTCACCCTGTGTTCGGGACAAAAGACGTATCCAGGGCCACTTTCAACCCCTGCGCAAGCTGAGGAGACAACAAAAGATACAAGATTCATAAGACGGGTACTCAATGCAGTGAACCTGATCTCACCAAATACAACATTACAATCAACTAATCAGATTTGAGGGACAAGTTTATGTCAAGTTTAGGCTCACAATCAGGGTGAAATGCATCTACATCAGTGTTATTCACCTATTATTTCCCTGTGATTTTCGGGATCAGTTATGGGAAGGGTTAGGTTTAGGGGTAGGATTACATTTTCAGATAGGAATGTTGTTCCAGGATCAACATTATGTCGATTCAGGAACATGTCTTAACTTGGCAAAATTCACACCCTGCAAATTAACCATTTTGATCATATCCTATGCAACTCCAAGAGGTCAAAGATCATGATGTGAGTTTGCTCTACTGACCTGGTCTTCCACAGAGACTTCTGTACTGAGCATGTTGTCTGTGTTCCACTTCTGGTTGAAACTCAATCCCAGATCACTCATTTTATACTTGGTCTCCAAACTCCCGCCAGCTTTTCCCGTGTCCGTGTTGGTGGATCCAGATGTGTTGAACTCCTGCAGTTGAATTTGATTATTAGGAAAAAAACATTTAGGCATGTATCTGTGACCATATGAGTATTAACTATAATTTGATTTTTATTGACGGCTGCCGATTTATGTGCCGAGCATTATATACTGTTCTGATGCCCGACTCAGAAGTTTCCAAAGTTTGTAATTTCACGTAATGTGAGTGTATTAGTATAGATGGATAACATTGGACATTATTAATTTAGTAAAATTATAATTTTTATTTTTGATATAATTAATATATAATTATCATTATTCTGTAGTGATATATATATATATATATATTAGTGCTGTCAAACAATTAATCCAAAATAAGTTTGTTTACATAATATATGTGTGTGTACTGTGTTTATTTAGTATGTACACAGAAATACACACATGCATGTATATATTTAACAAAACTATATTATATTTAATAAAAAATGTTTATATTTATATATAATATAAATTATATATAAATAAATAATTATATATATATACACATGTAAATATTTCTTAAATATATGCATGCATGTGTGTGTTTCTATATACATAAATATACACGGTACACACACATTTATTATGTAAACAAACTTATTTTGTGTGCGATTAATCATTTGACAGCACTATATAATACACACACACACATATACATATATATATATATATATATATATATATATATATGCAAGGGCAATTCATTGTTTGAATTAACATATTTTATTTTTTTCCATTTTCATTTTAAATTTAGTTGAAGTTTTACTAATTTTGTTTAGTTAATTTTTCAGTTCAGTTTAGCTTTAATTATTTTTACATTTTTATTTCAGTTTTAGCAATCTTAGTAATTCAACTCAAACTTATTTCTAATATATGTTTAAGTTTTTTAAGTTCCAGTTTATTTAATATTTATATTTTATTTTATTTAACCTTATCAATTATCGAAAGTGATTTTTAATCAGTTATCAGTAACCAACAACCCTGTAATTATCAGCTAAAAGAATCAGTCAGAAAGTCTATATTGGTGAAATATTAAAAACGCATAAAATTGTAGACTTTTACACTGAAACATGTGAGCAGGTGGTTCATGACTTTACTGGATGGCAGATGGCGGGTGATGTGGCAGAATTAGGTTTGTTTCAAATGTGACCCAGAAACACAGGGCTGATGGGATGTGACTCAGTTCAGCTGGAGTGATGTAGGTTGAGTAATCAGAAAGAAATGATTCAAAAAACGAACTCACACGTGATCAGAAAATAGTTACCCACAGATAACTGACATCAAGATAAACATTCAACAGTTCCGTCTGTATGGTAAATGATGCGTCAAGATGATGACCACATTAGGCAAACTTGCCACATCACCCAAACACTCCTACAATAATCTTACCATCTACGTGCATTTCCCAAAATGATGCATCAAAGACATAAAAATTGTGTTAACGTTTACACATGACTATTAAGCATTACGGTAATGACATCTGCTTCACTGTCATGCGAATAATGTCACATTATAAAAACCTAAATATCTTAAAAATAGACAATAAATTGATGAACCAACAACTAACTCACCACTCCATTTTGAGATTTAGTCTTGAGGTCCAATTTAACAATCCCAAAACCTGCAAACAACACAAACACATGAATTACTGTATAAAGCAATTCATCTTGTAAAGCAAAAGCATCTTTTGTGGGACGGAGTGAGTTTTCTTACCGTAACCCTTGCTGAAGATGTCCTTGGCTGCTTTTCCCAGGTCTGAGTATGCAGGAGGAACAGCCATTATATCTGATCTAAACCAAAGGGAAAATATCAGTGGATGTGAACAAAATACAATGTTGAAATGTCATGGTATCATCATGTCATCGGTAAACTGCACAAATATAAAAAACAGGAGATCAAACGGCAGATAGAGCAAACCCACAAAACTGCATAATCAGTAACCAAACCCACGGTGTGAATGTAGATAGAAGTAGTTGTTCATTTTCTAACCTTGTAAAAACAACCTGTGCATGATTGCATTCTGACTTGCAACCCATTTAAAGGGGTCCTTGATTATGATTTGACTTTTTTAACTTTAGTTAGTGTGTAATGTTGCTGTTTGAGCATAAACAACATCTGCAAAGTTACGACGCTCAAAGGTTAATGCAAACCCTGCCCCCGAGAACACGCAACAAAGAGGGTGAGGCCATGTTTGGCTGCTTTAGAGAAGAAGAAGAGTTGTTACAGTAGAGTGTTTTTGTCATGCCGTACATAAATCTATCCACTATCTATTCATAAACGTTCAGTTTCGTCCTAAAAGTTGTAACTTCTCTCCATCAGTGTCGACTCCGGTTTGAACAATGTAAGGCTGAACACCGTTACTGACAATCCTCATTTTGGCTGCGTGAGATTCTCCAGCTTTGTTGTTGTTGAGCTGTTAAAGCTCCGCCCTCTTCTGGAAAGGGGGCGGGAGCAGCAGCTCATTTGCATTTAAAGGGACACACACAAAAAGGCGTGTTTTTGCTCACACCCAAATAGGGGCAAATTTGACAAACTATAATAAATGATCTGTGGGGGACTTTGAGCTGAAACTTCAGACACATTCTGGAGACACCAGAGACTTACATTACATCTTGTGAAAATGGGCATTATAGGTCCCCTTTACTCTATAAACATATTAAAAACATAATTTTGAATTCTGAACAATGGCAGTTTTGTACATCTCGGTCTGAATTATAAATAGATGCCAGTACTGTAATTAGCAAGGCAACCATACAATTACACCTTGATTACGTGCAAAATACTCCTTCATACTGTGCATCTATCTTCTTTATTTACTTGATTACCAGTGTATTGCAGTAGAAACCAACATTGCCTGTAGGGAGCGTTTTAGGGCATTAAACATGCTGTCTATGTAAGGTAAGCATATGACATTGAAATGAGGAAGAGCAAAGCTGACTGCACAGGACAGACATGCTGTAATCAAACTGAAACACCTTCCTCTATTAGTAAAGTAACATGTGCATTACTGAAACATGAGAGGCAAAGAAAACCGCTCAGCATGTTTATACAATGAGGGGGCGTGGTCTCGAGCTTGATAATCTAATCAAGCATTTAAGACTTAATCATATGCAGAAAGCCTTGCACAGAGAGGGCACACACGTCACATTTAATAATTATAAAGATATTCAACAGAACAAAACTACAAAGCTGACTAGGAAAAAGTGTTTTAGGGTGAGATTGTGTAAAGGAGCTGCTGTCTGTTTCTCATTAAGTAACACATGCTGCTATAACAACACTACACACAACTAACTGGGTCAATAATATTAAAATCTGCATGGTTTAAAGTTGATAAATTCATTCATACCGTGGATGTTGTTGTTGTTTCTGTTAAGAAAGAAATGGAATGATGATGCTAAATGAGAGCAGAATCTTTTGAGTGTCCTGTGTTTCAGATTTGACACTAACAGCCACAGGACAAAGTGAAGGAGACAAACTGCGCATGCGCACTGGCGTCACAGAAAAGATTTCCAAATAAAAGTCCCCAGTAAGACATATAAAAAGTTATATATTTTACCAAAAAATAAAATGAACAGTTTATTTTAGCTTTAATCTCCACCAAACTACAATAAATTTTAGCATATAGTAAATATTTTGACAGAAGCTTTGGTCAACATGTTTTGAAGGGGTTTGAAGGGGTTTTTGCATGCTGTAATTTGCCATGTTTATTGTTATTCTCGTGTACTCACGCGTTAAAGCTCCAAATGCAGGGAAATTAGAGAAAGCAGAAGTTGAAGATTACAGTTCAAATGAATGGCCATAGACAACACCTCTCTCTCTATTATCACACGCACGCACACACACACACACACACACACACACACACACACACACACACACACACACACACACACACACACACACACACACACACACACACACACACACACACACACACACACATACCCTCTCTCACCAGCAGATGTCATCACCATCATTCTGAATTACTTGGAAATTCCTAGGCTTTTTTCCACATAATAAGATACATTTTTTAAAATATGAATAAAAAATTATATTTTCCACGTGTTTTAATAATAATAATAATAATAATAATAATAATAATAATAATATATATATATATATATATATATATATATATATATATATATATATATATATAAACATAATATGTCTATCTCTCTGTCTCTCTATCTATACATATATACACAGATATACTTATATATTATAAATAAATAGGTATATACACCACACACACACACATATAGTATAAATAATAATATTTTTATATTATAAACAATATATATAGTTTAAATAATGATATAATATTTGTACAACAAATATTAAAACGGTGATTAATTTACTTAAGATCATCAAAGTAGCCTATTACAAATGTAATATTTTATATTTGTATAATAAAAGTCAAGTCACGGTAAAGGTTTAATGTGACAAAAAGACATTCATAGCCTATAACAAAATGAATATTACAGAAGACATAATATAAAAATATTCATATAACAAAAAGTACTTTAAAAAAAAAAAAAATCGCTGCGACTTAATTGCGCGCGAAATTTAAGATGAAAACAAAATGTGTATCTTCTCCTAATAAAACAGATATACGTTACGTTTATAAGGTCTGCAAAAACAACATCTGTAAAGTTTATGAGGCTCATTTTTCCAGATATGATGTTGTAACGCGCGCGCCAATGAATGAACGGAACAAAACTGCCCGTTCCACCTTAACAGGACTGTTGTGTTTGTCAGAAATATGGCGCTAGACGAAGCCTCTCCCTCCCTTAAAAACCCACTCTCACTGAGTCTGTGCGCCTTACTGAGTGAGCAGGAAACTTCGGGCTGTCAAAATATTTCAAAGAGCCCGTCACTATACTTATGAGCGGAGTTAGCACTACAAATACAGTTTCTGCAGTGGAGGAGGCGCGTTTTTCTGCACAGCCCGTTTTAAAACAAGAAAAATGTCAGTGAACCCGAAATTTGTGAGTCCTTTCCACAGACCGCACTGTTTATCAGCCGCTGCGCCCGCCGGACAAGCCAAACTCACACACCCTGGAAAGGCAATTTTAGCTGGTAAGTGTCTTTCTGTGCTTATGAATCATGTAAGAAACAGTGAAAGTCAATTCTGTTAATGCTGTGACTGACTCCAGATCAGCTGTGCCACACAGTTTTTGCACTGTCATCCACACTGTTTACAGTCCTCGATTGATCCCTACAGGGCTGTAGTCATCATCACTGCACAGGCGAGTATTCAGTGTGTGCTGCACTGTCATGTGTGTGTCAGTGTGACTGTTTCACTCGAACTGATGCAAAGTAACAACAGAACGTTGAAACAAAGTAACAAAAGAGCTTTGATACACTTTAGAACGTTTGTGTCATAATGTAACAGTTTTGAATTCATAACCTGGCTGTAACAAAAATGGAATGTGTCAGTAAAAAGTGTCAGGAACTGATGCAAAGTAACAATATAACTTTGACACAAAGTAACAAAAGAGCTTTGATACACTTTAGAACGTTTGTGTCATAATGTAACAGTTTTGAATTCATAACCTGGCTGTAACAAAAATGGAATGTGTCAGTAAAAAGTGTCAGGAACTGATGCAAAGTAACAATATAACTTTGACACAAAGTAACAAAAGAGCTTTGATACACTTTAGAACGTCTGTGTCATAATGTAACAGTTTTGAATTCACAACTGCTTGTAACAAAGATGGAATGTGTCAGTA
This sequence comes from Chanodichthys erythropterus, assembly GCF_024489055.1. Taxonomy (NCBI): domain Eukaryota; kingdom Metazoa; phylum Chordata; class Actinopteri; order Cypriniformes; family Xenocyprididae; genus Chanodichthys; species Chanodichthys erythropterus. The sequence continues at coordinate 32,200,098 of NC_090230.1, forward strand.
AAAAGTGTCAGGAAAACACATTATTCCACCCCAAAGTCAAAACAAAACAAATGAGATTATTGTATCTATTGCATTGTGGAATAGTTTAATGATAATTAAGCAGATTTCTTTCTTTCTGTCATTTAATTAATAATTAAATGACTTCTGTTTCAAATGACTTTTGTGTTGTAATATTATTTTCATGCACATTTTCCCTCACATTTTCTATTACTGTAATGTGTCGGAACATTTTACTTCTGATTTACTTCTCATTATTCTCAGAGGTGATTTTTATTAAACATAAAAATTGCTGTAACAATATTATTTGATTTCAAATTAAATACATTACAAATAACGATGTATAAATACTTACATTTAAATAAAATTTGTGGTAATGAGGGGGACAAATGTGTTTCATTGTCATGAAAATAATGCAAAAAGGGCTTGATTTTGTATGCAAAATATAATTTCATTGATTCTTTTCATTTTTGGGGTGAAATATGACCCAGTCATGTTTTTCACTTTCCTTTGTTGATAAAGAATTTCTTTATCGCTCTTGTCAGGGCCTTTGATTTTTGTTTAATATTTAACAAGGAGTTGAAAAGATCCTAAACGAATGCTAATGAAATTATTTTTTTATCATTATTATTTTGAACTAATTAGTAACAATCAGGGTTATTAACAAAAAAAAAAACTTTTCTGTTAATTGAAATAAAGCTAAAATAAAATAAAATATAGAAATAATGCCTTGGACAGTTTAAGTTGGAGCACTAAAATTATTAACTGGAAATAAATAAAAACTAATAAATTATAAATAATAAATTAAACCTAAATTGCAATATAAAAAAAGCACATAATGAAATGACTAAAAAAAAACTAAAATTAACAGGAAAACTAAAAATAAATGCTAATTCAAAATATTAATAAAACTAAAATAAAAATAAAATAGAATGTATCTAATCTAAAATTCAAATAAGAATCTTCTAATAATAAAATATGATTCATATATTTATTTATTTTCATTTTAACCATATAGCATTATGATATACATTCCATTTGCAATTCATTAACACTAATTTTTTTGCCTCAAGGTAATGAATGATAATGATAATAAAGTTTATTTTATTTTGATTTAAAAGTGTTGCTGTAGCTTGTCTTCTTCCACCATTCCCTGAAGTGTCCCTAGTTAGTGTGGTTAATGTCTTGCCAGGGCACGTGTCTGAGATTCACAGCAGCGACGGTTAATGAGAAACTCATAACAGTTCCATTCACATCTAATTATGTGCTGCATGAAGCTCATTCAGGTCTTTGTAATGGCTCAGTGGAGAGATAAATGTGCTGATGCATGATGACATGATGTCAGAGCATGGACACATTAACACAGTAACGTGGAATGCAGTCGGATTGTGAGTTTCGTTATTGCCAAATATGTGGTTAACAACTAGAACATGCAACTACAAGTGCACTATAGTTTACGATTGATGCATTCAATAGATCACATTTATTCAATTGACCCTGTTTACGTTCAAAGTGATTGGTGCAACATAATGACTGTCTCCACCTCTGAAACAACATTCCTTTTGGCTGACATTTTGTACTCCACTACGAATGGATGGCTCAGCAGAAAAACACCAAACATCACACCTCTCAGTGTTCATGCAAACACTCAGACACGAGATTGCATCATATAGACTCACTTTGTTTGACTTTAAAGCCGGATTAGGTGTGTCATTAACACATAAAGGCCTGGTTTTCACAGACAGGGCTCAGATTAAGCCAGGAGTAGGCCTTATTAAATTAAGATATTTAAGTAGCTTTTTAAATGTGAAAAAAAGAAACATTACTTGTGTGCTTCTTCTTGAGACAAAACAATGGCACTGACATATTTTAAGACCAAACATCCCTTGCATCCTTGAGGAATCTGATAGTGGAGCGTATAAAGTGCTATTTGCTCTTATTTGCTAGCTGTAAATGGAGCAATCTGGATGTGCCCATGACATTTGCCCTACTGTTACATCAGTGTCATCTCATTCTACAGAGGAGAACTAGTGGTATTAGTGGTCTAAACTTCCTTTTTACTATTGTTGTAGCAAGTCACTTCTAACATTCTAGAATTTAATACTTTTATTCAGCAAGGATGCATTAAAACACTTTAACACTTTAGTTTAGGGTCCAATTCTCACTGTTAACTAACTATTAAATATGACTTTTGCCTTAAAAAAACTCCTAATTACTGCTTATTAATAGTTAGTGAGGCAGTTGTTAAGTTTAGGTATTGGATAGGATTATGGGATGTAGAATAAGGCATTAATATGTGCTTTATAAGTAAGTAAGTAAGTAGTTATAAGTAGTAATGATGCTGAAAAATCACCTTTGATCACAGAAATATAATATTTACCGTATTTTTGATCAAATAAATGAAGCCTGGGTGAGCAGAAGAGACTTTTTTTAATCTTAGTGTATAATTTTATATTTGTTTTATAATAGAATATTACATATTATTTAATATTTGAAGTGATTGATGTACACATGAATTCTTCCGTGGACCTGTTGTGTAGGTTTTGGTGATTTTCATTTGGGGTGGTTTAAGCGCCCCTCTACTCTCCCTCAGGGCAGTTTCTGTGCTTCGAGGAGAGCAGCAGGTCAGACAGGATAGATATGTGACCCTCCTACAGTATAACCTGCTGTTTCACCTGCTATTAGACAGATAAATGCTCGTCAGTTATGTTAAAACCTGTTAAACAGGTATATGGTTTTTAAAGAGAATCTGTTTGTATATATTAAAACAAATTCTCAACTTTCCAGAGCGCACACACACTTGTTCCAGGAATTATCAGACAGACAGAGCATCATTAAAATGAAAGGAGACAATTTACAGAAACAATCAGAGAAACTGTAGTTTATGCAGCACTAGTGAGGAAATATCAGAAAAAAATTGGAGGAATTTCAAACATGAAACTCTAGCACTCCTTTCAGTGGTATGTGATCATGTTTGTGTGGCTGGTTAATGAGACAACATCACTTTATTTTTATGAAGTGTCTTTAAAAGGAGGATAGCATTTTAATTAGCTGACTATTTTAACATTATCATTGCATTTTAAAGGATATATAATGTATTTCGTCAAGCCAAGTCACCTTCATTTATTGCACTTTATATAGGAAAATAATGATGAATTATGCAAATGTAATCAAATATAAGACAAATTCTGCTGTAAACCAGCTCTATAAAATACAATAGTGTCATTATTCAGATCTACGGAAGAGGATTAGGGCCAAGCAATAATAAAAAATAAAACCATCTTGAGATTAAAGTTGTTAAATTTCGAGAAAAAACTCGTTAAATTTCGAGAAAAAAGTCGAGATAAAATGTTGAGAATATAGTCATTAAATTATGTGAAAAAAGTTGTTAAATTACGAGAACAAATTTGTTAAATTATGAGAAAAATGTTGTTAAATTTCAAGAAAAAAGTCGAGATAAAATGTTGAGAATAAAGTCATTAAGTTATGAGGAAAAAGTCGTTAAATTACAAATTTGTTCTCATAATTTAACAACTTTTTTCTCTAAATTTAATGTTTATTCTCAACATTTTATTTCGACTTTTTTCTCGAAATTTAACGAGTTTTTTCTCACAATTTAATGAGTTTATTCTCAACATTTTATCTCGACTTTTTTCTTGAAATTTAACACGTTTTTTCTCAAAACTTTAATCTCGATGGTTTCATTTTTTTATTTATCAGTTTAGTTCAGTGCCGATTTAGATGATACAGTATGCGTTTCAGTACATCCCAGGGGAAAGACAAATCAAAAGAAATATCTTTAAAACCTATTTTCTTTCTTCTAGACAGCTGTGAGATAAAATAGAGACTATTTCAGTCTTTCCACTTCAAAATTTCACACTTGATTCAGTCTGTTATTGGTGTTTCTTTATAATTATTTGTGAAATTTACTAGCAATTTCTGAGTATAAAATTTTTAGAGTTTCTACACCAAATATTTTTTTTAAATATATATGTAGTTGCTGTGGAGTTGATTCAACTCATCCACTAGCATGTGCCGTCATGTTAATATTTAATCGTTGAATTGATCCTCGTTTGTGAAGCAGTCCGGCGTAAAATGACAACATGACAACAACACTCTACTACAACAACTCTTCCTCTTCTCTAAAGCAGCCCAACATGGCCACACCCACTTTGGTTGTGTGTTCTTGGGGGCGGGGTTTATGTAAATTTTGGGGTTCTGGTGTCACCAACCCGGGAAGAAGCTCGTTGTAGTGTTTGTTGTAGTCCTAAAAACAGAGAATTCTGTAAAAGAAAATATCCCTTTGAGCGTCGTAACTTTGCAGATGTTGTTTATGCTCAAACAGCAACATTACACACTAACTAAAATTTAAAAAGTGAAATCATAATCAAGGACTTCTTTAAGAGGGGTAGTACCATAAATGTAGTACCGTTTGTTATGTAAAGTGACCTTGAGTGTTCAGAAAGGCGCTTCTAAATAAAATGTATTATTATTATTATTATTATTATAAGAGATATCAATATGACGTTTCTCATCAAATGTTGTGAACTTCTATCCATGATCATTTCACAACTCTCCGCTCTAACTGTATGACAACTATTGACTCATTAATGTTTATTTTTAGTAGAAACACCTCAGATAAAGTTAATACTTAAATGAAAAATAACTCTCCTGAGTTATGAAAGTGCAATACATTTTTATTCTGGAATGTATACAGTGTATAATAACGTCTGCTTGCTGAATCAAACCCATTTGAATGATCACCTGAAGCTTTTCTGCACACATGGCGCAGTAAAAGAAGCATAAATGTGTCAACAAAGTTGAGATCTGATTATAGAGCAGGACGTTTGTTTCACAGTCACACCCATCTCTAGGGGGCGGATCCACTGAGCCAATCACAAACAGACACACCCCCTTTACTGCCGCCTGCTGAGCTACAGATGTGCTCCACACGCACAGTTAAGGTGGCGACAGATCGTTGTGATTTACAAGGCATTCATTATTCATAGAGGTGATCATTGCTGTAAAAACTCTGTAATAACGTTCAAGGACACATTAAATTTATAAAGAGACATTTATAATGTTACAAAAGATTATTTTTTTTAAATAAATGCTGTTCTTTAGAACTTTCGGTTCATCAAAGAATCATGAAAATTAATATGTATCACAGTTTCCACAAAAATACAACTGTTTTCAACATTGATAATAATCATAAATTTTTCTTGAGCATCAAATCAGCATATTAGAATGATTTCTGAAGGATCATGTGACACTGAAGATTGGAGTAATGATGTTGAAAATTCAGCTTTGATCACAGAAATAAATTACATTTGAACATTTAAAAATAGAAAACAGTTTTTTTTTTATAATTTTTTTTTATCAAATAGATGCAGTCTTGGTGAGCATACATTTAAAAATCTTACCAATGACAATTTTTTTGAAAAGTATGCATATAATTATTTGAATAAAAAGTACAATTGCAATAATTAGTCACTACTACTATTAAATTAAGTTAGCGATTTAAATGTATTAGTCACATGTAGAGACATAATATATATATATATATATATGAAAAATTGTGTGCTTGTTCTTTGCATATTACTTTTTTTCTTTCTTTTTTTAACCACAATAGCCTTTAAACATGGCAATATTTTCCTTCTGTTATATTTGTGGCTTATATTATTAATATCAATACGAATAAATTGTCTGTGTTTTGCAGGAGGGATTGCCGGAGGAATTGAAATCTGCATCACGTTTCCTACGGAGTATGTGAAAACTCAACTACAGTTAGACGAGAAGGCGAACCCGCCTCGGTACAAAGGCATCGGTGCGTATTTACTCACACTTTCCACTTCTAATTGCTTCATGTGAAGTAAACACTCAACAATTGTTTCCATGATAATTGCATCTGCTTTGCCCTGAGAGCTTTTCAAACACTTTCATTT